>NW_022719802.1:352028-354815 GCF_011630105.1 Anneissia japonica
TTTTTATATGGTTCCTAAATGATCTAGTATATTTTTTTTATTGCGGACGATGTATGAATCACTTCTTTGCCGACGTAGTATGAAGCATTTGCATCCTTTGTTATCTTTGTTTTGTGATCTTTTGTTATATATTCACTTTTGATTGGTCATATTTTTTGACAAGCTTATGTCATTGGTTCACTATTTCTTATAATGTAGCCACCTATGTACTATATATACTTGTAATATTTTCTATACTGTTCACTGACTTGATAAAGGGTTACGCCCGAAAGATCTCGTCTATTTTCTTAATAAATTTTGAGGCAAATCTATTACCATCTCTACGAGTTTTATTTTATATATATATTTGCCTATGCAGCAACTCTGATTTTCCTGTTTTACTTGTTTTGTTTGCTTAAGCTGCCCCTGACCTTTTGGTCTAATAAATAAACTGAACTGATAAACCAAGCTTGTTTTTAATTTATTTTGTTTTCTGAAATTCATGCACAGTGTATGTACTGTACTATCTTGAAAAGAAGCCTATGTTATTTTGAAAAGAAGCCCATGGGCTTCTTTTTGAGGCTAATTTTCCAAACTATAGAGGGGCTTCAATTTGTGATGGGCTTCAATTCGAGGTTTTACGGTATTTCATAAAAATCTAAATAGTAGCAGCAGCAGTAGCAACAAAAGCAACCACAGCAACAACACCACTAATAATTTAAATAAGTTTTCCCCCGAATGTTTACTGTAGTGGTGAGTTACTAGTATTTAGATGATACGGAGAGCGTGTGGAGCAGCGTGTAGCATGTTTGGCTTTCAATCGGAAGGTCATGTGTTCAAAAACGATGCTCGTCACACTGCAAGACACTTTATCTGCATTTGCCTCTCTTCACCCAGGAGTATTAATAGGTACCTGGTGGAGGTGAAGGAATCGGAATGAAATTAGTAGTGCTGATTACACGGGTAACTAGGAATACTCCCCAAGGAGGTTGCACGTTGTGTTGATTGATTCTGTACACAACCAGGAAAACACGCCTTGAGCAACTTTCTGGATATGTGCGCTATATAAATCCTATCAATAAATAAATAATTAAAAATATATTTGAAAAAAGAGTGATGCCAATAAGGTCATTACTTACTACTTTTAAGGATGACACACAACACAGTACATCCTTTATGAGCACGCTCAGAATCTGAACTATAGCATTCCTGTAGTACATATGCAAACTTAGGTCCTAAAATAAAATATGTAATACAAATATTTAGATTGATTGAATCGGTGAAGCATTTAGTGGGACATGAGCATTCAATCCAAGGGCTATCCAAAATGCAATGCATCAAATATCAGAAATCAAGGGAAAAATAAAGAAAAATAATGCTACACAAGGTTTAAAGTGAAATAAAGTAATATAAAATGTTTTAAATCACGTACATTATTGTATCACAATTAGTTTTAAGGGATTGACTTTTCTGTTTCTTTTTAGGTCTATAGATTATAATTTTATACTTTTGCATAAAATAAAATACTTAATAAAACACCTTTGTTAAGAAACAGTAAAAAATTAACTTATATTAGCGGGTTTGTAAAAATTCCTCAAATGTACCGTAAGCATTTCTTGCATGTTATTAAGGAATTTTATCAATACTTACTGAGACATTGCTATTATTTTCCTAAATCACTTTCTTTTTAAAAATTATTCCAATATCTCATGTAGTGGAAGTTATAAAAAAGATGAAGTAAAATAACCCATCCTTTTGAAATTCTTGAATTGTGTGTTTTTTTTTTAAATTATTTAAACTTTTTTTTTTTAAATAGCTGAAAATATATAGTTGGGGAGAGGACAATCCGTACAAATGTAGGTCAAATTTCCTGTAATAATAGTGGTTGATGGAACAGTCTCATTTTGAGGGTTGTGTTGCCTGTATCAACTGTCAGGACTTACTTTGTGTTATTCTATCCAACAGCAGTTGCTCAGCACTTCTTCTAAGACTTGCATTTGGAGAGCTTGTTAGAATGTAAAGATCATTGATACTTATCTCTGAAAAAAAGAATAAAGGAAGAGGTGATCAAATTACCATAGTCTCTAATACACTCCATTGCAATGTAATTGGTTCACATTAAATCTAAAACTGAATACTCCCGATCGCAATCAATTCAAATGAGCTTATTCACACAAATCCCACTTTATATTGGAACAGGAGGTCAAACGGTACTAGGCCTAGGCCTCCAGTGGCTCAGCCAATCAGTGCCTGTGGAATTCGTTGTGATTTATTGCAATTGGATTCTGTGATAATTCGTGAGTAATAAAGATTGTAGCACCCAATTGTAATGGGTAACAATTGCGATATTGATACTATTGGTGGGCTTTCAAACAGGATTGTGAATTGCAATTAGGTGCGATTGAGTGTCGCAATTGCTACAACCGATCGCAATGCAATGGTAGTCTGATTAAGGTATTAGCTATTCACATCACTTCTTAAATAATTAAAAAATATATATATTTTTAAAATACTGTTTTAAGCCGCAATCGCACTGGATTTAAAATAGGGAAATTTTTGCCGAGACTGTGGGTAACATTCCAATGGGTAAACTTCCTGTCGTTTGCACTGGGATTTATCGACGTGGTTAGTTTTACCACAGGCCATGGTGAAACTAATCATTCGTACAGATTCAACTATTGGGGGCGCTAAATCGTGACGTTCACTTCCGGTATGTGTGGCAAAACAATTAACGAAAGAGACGTTCTCCTTCTTGTTGTGACAGTGTTTCTTTGGACTAGGCCCACATCATGTTGTATTTGTTGATAA
>NW_022719802.1:354962-362790 GCF_011630105.1 Anneissia japonica
ATGTTTGTGTGTGACGTTTTATTCCAGGTCACAGCTCATGCATAATTGCCTGACAGCCTGAGGAAGGTCATTCACTGTGATGACTTGTGAAGTTTACCCGACTCGCGCTGTTCGCATTGGACTTTCCTGCTAGGTAAAACTAACCTGGTCAGTTTTCCTGGGCAAGCGGGACGCGGTTAAAGTAACCGCGCGGCTTGGGTAAGTTTCCTGTCAGGTAAACTTCCTGTGCTGTTCGCACTGGACTAATTATGGTAAAACTAGCCAACGTGTTGGTTAGTTTTACCAAAAAAAGTCCAGTGCGATTGTGGCTTTAGTTTGTACAAAGAGTACACAAAGAGAAGAGAGCCTAGTCCCATTTAAAATATGACACCCCCTAATAACGATGGAAGTCCCCAGAAAAAAATGAAGAATTCTTAAACATATACTGTACTGTACGACTACCTGGTTTAATAAAAAAATTTGTTCAATAAGGAAGACTATTAGAGTAGCTTAGCTCAGTCGGCTAATCTGGTGGTAGCCACCGTGTGTGCGCTTAACAGTGGAGATCTCTAGGTCCCCCGGTTCAATTCCCATCGCTGCTCTCCTTGTGTTTCAGTTAGAGGGCTGAAATAAAAGTTACAATAACGCACCGTCTTTTGGATGAGACGTTTTAGCCATTGGTTTTGTGGGCATTTATGGCCCATGTGCACGTTAAAGAACGCAGAAAAGAGTAGGGTTGTCTCCCGGTGCACTACTCACTCACCACCAGAAGGACGCCACTGGAAATAAGTCTTCTAGACTTTCGTGGGCTATCCTTGGTGCTTACACCAAATAAATCCAATCCAATCCAATTTCCGCTTGTTAAAAAGCTATTTTACAGTAAGCTTCTTTTGGTGATGCCTGTGGTCCAAAGCGGCATGCAATCTTGTAGTGCGTTACTACTGAAAATTGCCAAAAAAACTACTGAAATTTTGAGTTTTGGTTACTGAAATGGATTTTACCAATTTAGAGAAGTCTGAATGCGTGAGAAATTTATGATCACGCCATGTGTTTCTGCAAAATGAGTGTTTCATCTAAAACCATAACAATAATAATAATAATAATAATAATAATAATAATAATAATTAATAGCTGATATTATATAGGCCTAGCGCCTAGCCAAATTAATTTTATCTAAGGCGCTTCATCCGAAGATTCATTCCATATTGTATGCCTGGTTACAAAACTACTCTATGCTCATTCTGTAAAGTTTTTTAATTGCGAGGACGATCTAAAAAATCAGCTCAAATTTGCGCAGAAAATTGCTAGAAAAATAAGTGCACTGAATCGTAATTACTGCATATACCGTACTTGCATCGGTTATATTAAAATTTGGTCAAAGCAGGGAACAGTTTTAAAGGTCAAAGCCTAATTTTCGGCAAAAATCTGTGCGAAAATCGGCCCTTTCGAAATGATCGGACAAATTTTTAGGCCAAACTTTTGCGCAGAGGATACTCCCCGCGCAGGCCTTAGGCCACACAGAAAAAATTATTAGATTATTACTCTTTAAAAAAAAAAAAAATTGATGGGGGCGGGTGGTATAAAAATAAAATAATTATTCCCTTTTTTATCGATGATGGAGGGACTGGTGGTGGGGATGGCGATGTGGAGGTATTTTGATTTACAGGACATGTGGCAATTGTAAATAATGTGATGTACAGTACTAATACGTAGGTCTACTAACAGTGTACTGTATCTAAAATAGAGGGGTACGATAAATAAGGGGCTGGGTCTGAGATTTGGGGAGGGAGGAGATGGGAGTTGAAGTGCAGATTAGTGAGGATATGTATAATAATAACAACTCATTACTGTATGTAAATATTTTTTTAATTACTTTTTAAATTTGTACAGTAACAGGGAGGGGGAGGAGATGTGTTGGGTGCTATGGGAGTGGTTCTAGGCCTAGTACTAGTAGTCTATAAGTAAGTTAAGGGTTTTAGAAGTAAAAATAAAAAAAAAAACAAAAAAGAAAAACATAAAATCTGTGAAGAGGCTTGAGATATTGAAATAAAGTTTTAATTTGTTATTTATATAAATGTCAAAAGGTCACATTGTTTGCACATAAATCCATCATAGGCGTCTAGGCCTAGTATGCTAGGATTTGGCAGACTTCGGCCGCCGACAATATCTGCCACCACCGATCGAGTGCCAAAAAGTACGGAGCACCGATAATGCTGTCTTTTTGCTTGCTTTCAATCAAAGAGCGCTCCTTTCAATCAATGAGCGCTCGCTGTGTTCAGTGTTTTATGCCAATTAAGCAATCAAGTTCATTCATTGTGTGCTTTTTTTTCCTTTCATTTTTTTTAAATTTTAGCTTTCCAGTATTGAACGGAATAACGTTTAACCGACGTTGCATCAATGAACATTAATTGTATAAATATACAATAAAAGTCAGATGTAAAAGATCAAAGATTACATGTTTTTTTTTTAGAATCAATTGTGCCGGCCATATTTTTGTATCCTACTTTACTTTTATAACATTTATGAGTATAATTATATAATAAAAGTGATGGAAAAGAAGAAAGATAACATGCTTTTTTTTTAGCATTAATTGCGCTATATTTTGTATCCTACTTTACTTTTATAAGTTTTATGAGGATTTCTTCACAAATAATAAAGTATATTAATGTCATTTATTATTGTGATATTGATTTTAATAAACATTCATTAGTAACTCTATTTTTAGGGTTGGGTTTTATAGTTTGTATAATGTACAAGATTTAAATATGAACGATAGACAGGTAAATAGATGAAGAGCTGTGCTTGAAAAACGTATTATTTCGAAAAATGAAAATATTGGCAATATCGTACTTTACGCTTTAGCGTTATTATATATTTGTGTATAATATAATACAATGGCCAATCCATGCTTAGTTTAAGGAGTAGGATTAGATAAGTATCATATTTGTATTCTTATTTATGTTAAAGCGCATAGAGGTGTCTATGATATGCGCTCTATAAGTCGACCATTATTATTATTATATTTGTGTATACATTGCCTTTGCAGCCACTCTCCTTTCATAGTTAGATAGAATGTATTAAAAACAAATTTTATTCCCACATCGAAAAATATTTTTAATAAAATTTTTAACAACTAAGACAATAAAATTAATTCACGCAGTTCTGTATTGATGCTTTTACTTTGTCGTTCATTGAAATAAACTGCTTAAAATAGACAACAAAATACAAAGTTGCCTGTACTGTAAGTTGCCTAGTAATGCACTTGTCAATTGTAGTCCCCACCTCCCCGGACCCGGGCCTAGCAAGGACTTAGCCGGGGATGTAATTTTCAAAACTGTTACATGCATGTAAAAGTCCCCGCCAGCTCCCGGCAGTGCGGGGCTTCATTTTAACGTATCCCCCGGCTAAGTCCCCGCCACTTACCGCTGTAGTCCTGGTAAAATGCCCCGCTAATAAATGATTGGCTTATAAGACGTACTTGATGCAAGGAGGTATAAAAATCTAGTCTATGTCTAAATCAGAGAAGCATGTGAGAGCTAGGCAGGAGCTATGCCAAGCAGATGAGCTTGCTTGATGGTAGCACTACGCATGCGTATCACTATGCAGCATGGAAGTTTGGAAAAGTGTGAACAAAAAGGAGAGAGATTGACAGATTGATCATAGAAAAAGAAAATGATTGATTGTATAATAACTGATTGATGGAATTTAATTATTCAATATCAAAACAGAAATTAGGCCTAAATAAGAAAATGAATACATTACAATAGTAGAACAGGTTTCCTTACCTTGGCTCACACTACCCACACGCGCCGCCACCTCGGTCCTCAGCGTTGTGAGGTTGGAGGTTCAATTTTTATTATGTAATTTATACCTTGCTATAAAAAATGAAACCATGATGGTAGACCTAAAGTACCGGTAGGCGATTTTTTAATTACCAAAACAGACAGTGTTGACTGAATGCCAAGCCAGTGTAGGCTAAGTAGGACCAGACCCGGTTTGACAGCACTAGGCTAGGCCTACACACCCGAAACCCTTTCGAGGCCTGTTACATCTACGGGTAAACTTTAGGTACGTCCCGGCACTACAGGGACACAACTATGTGTACATCCCTGGCTCAGTCCCGGCAAGTGCCCCCCTATGGCCTGGGTCAGGGGGGGGGGGCGGGACTACAGTCAGGGGGGGGGGGGCGGGACTACAATTGACAAGTGCATAACAGTGAAATCAGTAAGAAACATTCCAACAAGTAGGTTCCCACAATGCTATTGGGAGAACCAGACACAAGATCAGTCACCTAGTAGTTTGATTCTTTGTACGCTGCCAATTCAGGAATGTAGGCGCATTAATACTGCTGTTACTAGCCGTGAGAATAGTCGACTGGCTTGTTCTAGCCTGCAAACATGTGATATATACTTTTTTTTATTTGCTTTTGCTTTTAAAACTTACAAAGGTTTATGAATAAATTCTTAACAGACATAACATGGATGAAGGAAGGAAACAGATGAAACGTGCACCTATTTTTCTAGAGATTTTTGCGCAAATTTGAATTGGTTTTTGATGTATCCCCGCAAAATATTTTAGAAGTGGCAAGTTAGCGTTAAAATTTATTAAGATCTGCAGTAAACAGGTTTAAAAAAAAAAAAAACGTACGCTATACTAAGTTCGCCCAAATAATATTTACATGGTAAAACACAGTCCTGGCTGACTGGACTGGGTTAGAGCAGCGCGCAAACATCAGAAAGAATACAGTACCGTAGTTGATCGTGGGAATCAACATCTTGATGGGAATGGGACGAAAGATTTTAAAGACGCAATAAGAAAACAATCAAATAACATTCACACACGATATAAATGATCAATACATATATGTATTGATGTATTGATCATTTATATCGTATTTCTTTTTATCATAAATTATTCAATTTAAAAAAAGAAAACAATTAGGCTGCTATTTAGTTGATCGCGAGAATCCCCCTTGATGCAATGAAATAGCTGGTGAACGATAATGCCCATATGGCGCGCCATACAAATTCCGCGCGGCCGAAGTAGTCTTATCCCGTATGCTAGGCCTGACTAGGACCTATACCATAATTCCGGAAAAATAAAATATTTAAAAAATCACAGAAAGTCCAGGCGTAGCCTGGCAATAGGCCTAGATGATTGTAATCAGATAAACTTTGTTTTAATGTTTGAATGTTGTAGAATCTTTCACATATGTCATAGGCTGGTCCCGGCCTATAGGCCTACCTACTAACTATAAGTTAATAGACCTAGGCCTAGGCTACCTAGCCTAGGCCCTAGGTTTTATTTAAATCCAAATTTAACAAGATGATGATTCTTTTCTACCTAAGGGCCTAGGCCTAGAGGCTCCTCTAGCGAGAGAGAGGCCTGGGCCCGAGGCTAGCCTAGGCCAACCATGCCATCAAGGTAGGCCAGGCCCAGCAGAGGAACTAGGCTAGGCCTGGCCTAAAAGGAGGCTCCAAGCCCCTAACTAGGCTATATAGGCCCTTAGGTAGCCCAGGCTACGTACCGTTTTCGATGCGATCCTCGATTTTGCGAGACCTTTTCAACTTTCTTAGAACATATCGCACATACAACATACAAGATGCACTTCCAAATATTATTACGGTACTACCTAGCAAAATGCACCAGTTCTTTGGTAAATAGGAAACCACTGACATTATTCAATATAATTGGCAGTTAACTAGGCCCTACCCTCGCACACAGGATTCACGTTACCATGTTTATTGGAAATTTCGATGGGATAACTACCCAAAGGTGAAAGGTTATACTTTCGCGGGTTTCGACCATTCGACGTGTCGCGGGAAAGCTACAGGCTGAAAAAACGTAGGCGCTGATTGGACGTCATTGGCTGAAACGTTGAGGTCTGCTTTTTCAAGACAAATGATTGGCCAAAAGTACTTTTCCTGTCAAAATAAATTTGGGCCACCGGCCTCTCTACCCAAGCTGTTGTCATTTTTGAATAGAGAAGAAGAAGAAGTAGGTAATTCTAGCCTAGGGTATACCTGGGCGTAGGCATAGGTGAATATTTTATTAACCACATTATTTAATATTTAATTGTATCGTCAGTGTCGATAGATTGCCATACATGGACTTGAATGAAATCTGGATTTATTTATTGTTGGGCTAGGCTAGGGCAGCCCCCCCATCCCCTGGCTGGCCCTTAGGCAAGGCTTAGGGGCAGGCTATAGATAGGCCTAGGCCGGGGCCTACCCGGCTTTACCACCCCCGCCCCCGGCCTGTATAGGGCCTAGGCCTAGGAAGCTATGTTTTGTTTAATCTTAGGATGGTGAGAAAGTAAGGATTAATTTGTGTTTTGTGGAATTCAAAGATGGGTTTGGGTCGGACCACAGTACAACATTTCACAGCAACATTTATTTTATTAATATTACAGTTTTCAAGCTGCAGTGTGAAAATAGCCTATCTAGGCCTACAACCAGTCACAAGTCATGTTTTACTCACACAATATCTTGCAAAAAAGAGGAGGGAGATTTGGAATAATCTGGTAAGTCAAGTTCCAGCCTAGTAAATCATTTTAAGGTCAAGAATGTGCCCTCCTATTCTCTACGCCTTTGTTATATAGGCCTAGGCCTAGATTTACGCATTATTTTCAACCTATCATCCAATCCATTTGTTAACTATATAATTCTTTTTTATGTTTTCATTTATCCTATGTAAAACAATTTACATTTTATTAGGAAATATGTGTAACATAATAAATAAATGCTGTTTCTCTTGCCATTAGGATTGCTGCAACAAAAGCATCAACTCTTACCAAGCGGGAGTATGTCTCAGTCAAAATCATTGACACCTGGTAATTTGTTTATTCCAATAATATTGATATAGTTTTTATTTAAAACCATAAATTTTACACAAGATCTGAGGTGTTTAGGGTAAATAAAAATTTTTATTAGCTTATCACTCCTGGACGCGTTAAAAATTCGGGCAATATTGATGCGGGAAAAAAAAAAATTTTCTTTGCCGCATCAATTATTTTAACAGCATAAAAATTACAATGCAATTTTGTGACTTCAGATACATTTTCTTTAAAAAACTATAAAATTAAACCAGTTTTTATACAATATTTACTATTACAGACCCAAATATAAACAGCCCCTTCCTCATCGATAAAAAAAAAAGCGAAATAATCTAATGTTCCGATTAAAAAAAAACAAAAAAAAAAACAAAAAACCGCCCTCCCTCATCAATTAAAAAAAATAATAATTGTAATAAAAGTGATAATCTAATAATTTTTTCTAAGTGCCCTAAGGCCTAATCATTTACTTATGTAATCATCAACATATTTCTAATCATATATCAATTGGTATCATATAAAACATTTTAACAACCTAATCATGTTTACACTATGTTATTATCTGCCTTCATTCAGTCAAGATATAGTGGATTACATCATGCTAAGAGCAGAACCGCTATCTTCTGGAAACCCTCAACCCCGTCTTTCCCTATACCTATCCTCACAGCTCATGTGTGGCGTAGTGAGGGTTTATAAGAAACAGTGTGAATATCTTACAAGTAAGTCTGTCAGAGGTTAATCATAGAAACTTTGGGCTTGTCCCCACACAGTTCATTTTAATTGTCTTCATTCTTAATTTTATTTCTAAAATAGACCCTGTTCTTTTTGTGTCTGACTGTTTCAAATCCTGGATTCAATCCGTCAGTAGAGTAAAGAATATATTAACTGACTTTTTATGAGTGTTTTTGTTTATAGTACCATGTATTTTGCACATTGGAATATTATGCCTGCTTTGTCAAGTTCAAAATGTTATGTGACCTGAGACAATTATACAGTGAACAGGGGCGGATCCAGAGA
>NW_022719802.1:362807-380755 GCF_011630105.1 Anneissia japonica
CCCATGACTGTCACTTTAAATTATCTAATTTTATCTTTGGATCCAATTGATTTCCCATAAATATAATAATAAAATGAGAAATAAAAATATTGGTTGACTGATTTATGTGCTGAAAATAATTAAATTATATGTACCATGGAGGTACAGTTTCTACCAATTTTTATTTTTATATACCTCCAATACAGTAATGAAAATATAATTTAATCTACATCTTTTTTATGTAAGCAAATTGTTAATTGAGAAATGAATATTAATTATTTTATGTTCTTTGTGTGACATTCTAGGTGAATTGATAAATTTTCATACCAAGGTGAGGTCTGGAAGATTTAATATTGACCTTTCAGCCGAGATAGATCTACCACCACTACCAAAGAGGTTGTTTCTACAATGTTAATTTATTTTTATAGAATGAATGTTACTTTGAATAATGAGAGATTTAATGAGAGGGAGGCCATAATTGGCTCGTCATCAAGAATCAATTACATTTTTTCATTACTGCCCGATGCCATACACATGTTTAATTCCAGGGTGGCATGTTGATGGGGAGGGGGTGGGGGTGGGGCGGCAAGTTTACAGTGTTTTTGTTTCCATCTTAAATGTCTTGCCTTTTAAGCTGACCTATTTATTCTACTTTATTGTGTTGATTTGTTGTATTTAGTTTAAAGCTGGCGGAAAACAAATTTCTGTACAATTTGTATAGACGAAATAAAGTATCTGAGTACTGAGAAACATACTTTTAACCTTCAAATGCCAATCAGAGAAGCAAAACACAGTAACTCCAAAAAGAGACATATTTTGAAGATTCAACATTTCCCCCATGTGATAATTTTTAAGATTTTCATCTATCCATATATATTTACGATATATCAGATGTATAAGTGAAAGTAATTAAAAACAAACCAATCATAAAAAAGCTAAATTTAAACTGTTCAATCAAAATAGAAATTAAGAAAGAGGAGTGTCTCACACTTAAGTGGATCTTATGGATGAAAATGCAGTCATAGCATTTTTAGAATTCATGATGATACACAGTAATTATAAAATGATGTCATCAAGTACATATTTAATTCTGTCAGTTTTAATATAATTGCATATTGTAGATGGGTAAATTGTTTGATTGTTTTTAGGTATAGAAAGGTAAAGGTTCCATTTATATTTTTGGATTGTGAGGCAGGCTCTGCTCCTACTGATTTTTTGATGTAATGTCTATGTCACTTGAAAATATTGTATAATCTGATTCATGGAACAGTAACGATTGTACAGCAAAATGTTGTCTCTATTTGCATGTAAACATTAATTGTGATATTTTGAACCAGCTGGAGTTAGAATGAAAACTTGCATGGTGGAAGCCTGCAGTTAAGTAGCATTTAAATGTATAGAACTAATACAGATCTCATGCGAAGTTCCTCCACTGTAGGATTGAAAATATTACTTGCAGAATTATTTTCATGTTAATAATTTAATGTTTTTAATTATTTTTATGAATAGCATTAAGGATCGACATGCTCTACCAGAAGGAAGAATGTCTGACCCCGAATTTGGGACTGTGCGACTTTCTCCACTTAGAGCACAGCCTTACATAATACCAGAAGAGGTAATTGCATTGTAAAAGCACAGGATTCTCATTATTTTAATATTAAAAACATAATTTGTTTTATTCTTGATAAATTATTGTTATTAAAGAATTATGTGCAATAGGTTATTCTGTAAGTAGCAAAATAATAATTAATTAAATTTGTTTTCAACTTCTTTGAAATTACTGTATAACATGTACATACTAGGATGTGATGATGATTAGTCCACCAGCTGTTTCAACTGACACGAGTGGAGCTTATAGTCCTGTTCCAAGCAAAAACCTTATGATGGATGTTCCTCACCTGGCCCCTAGTCCTGAGTCCATCCAGCTGAGAGAGAGTCAGTCACCAGTGCAGACTATCCAGGTAAATTTTTTTTATATACTTTAATAAACTTATTTTTAAGAAAATTATGTTTATTATATTATACTAATTGTTATTTTAAAAATATGTTATACTTTATTCATGTTTATTACATACAATGTATTTGTGATTTGAATAAAAAATTGAATTTTACATTGATAAAAGTAAAAGAGTTTAATTCTATAATAATTTACTATAGATTCCAGGGGGTGAAGTAGATTTGCCAGCATTTGATCCAGGCTTCGAGGAAGCCCTGGCTAAGATACAAGCTAGCTTAGATTCATATCAAACAGCTCCAATGCCAGTTGATGATCAAGCTACAATTCAAGAATATGAGAAAGAAGAGTAAGAATCTTTTTATTTCAATACGCAATAATTATTGCAAAATGCCAAGTTAATTATGCTGTTGATTTTACTTTAGTCAATAATTAATTAAATAATTAATTTTATTCTATCTCATTCACTTAATATTACCTGAAATTGATATCTCTCTCTATATATGCCATTTTCTCTACTTTTGTATATTTATCAATCTATTCACACTATGTCCCTCCCATATTATCAAGTCAAAATTCTCCAGAATTATTTTGGGGAAGGAGAAATTAAACAGAGACTCCAAATCCTCAGAATATATGTACTGTACAGAAAACAAAACAAAACAAAACAACAAAATAACAAGATGATTATTGATACTTATTTATAAAGTCATCATATTGCAACACATTGTGAATCCCAGCCCATATTTCACAGTTATTCAACTTGAACTGTGTGTTTCTTTACATAATTACTCTTTAGCGAGGGTCTGTGGCTGATTCAAGAAGAGACTGGCCAACTGGTACTGTCTCCTGTTCATCGAGAGAAAACCCAGAGAACACCCAAAGACAAACCTGAGCCTCTGGATTTGAGATCACCGGAACTGATACTTCCTCCAGATATGACATTGTCTCCCCATCTTCCTACTATAGAGGAGTTGACCTCTTCATCTGCTGATGAAATACCTCTGGCTGAAATTGCTGCTAGAGGACCACCACAGGATGTTGCAGCCCCTCAACCTGATATTTCTCCTAGACCACTACTACAGGACATTGCCACTGAGACTGACATAGTGCCACCACAAGAAGCTCCACCCCAGGCTGACATTTCCCCTAGAATGCCACCACAAGAAGTTACATCTCAGGCTGAGACTTCGCCCCGAGTGCCACAGCAAGAAGTAATATCTCAGGCAGACATTTCCCCTGGAGTGCCACCACAAGAAGTAATATCGCAGGTAGACATTTCTCCCAGAGTGTCACCACGAGAAGTAATATCTCAGGCAGACATTTCCCCCAGAGTGCCACCACAAGAAGTTACTTCTCAGGCTGACATTTCTCCTAGAGTGCCACCAGAAGAAGTAATATCGCAGGTAGACATTTCTCCCAGAGTGCCACCACAAGAAGTAATATCTCAGGCAGACATTTCCCCTGGAGTGCCACCACAAGAAATAATATCGCAGGTAGACATTTCTCCCAGAGTGCCACCACAAGAAGTAATATCTCAGGCAGACATTTCTCCCAGAGTGCCACCACAAGAAGTAATATCTCAGGCAGACATTTCCCCTAGAGTGCCACCAGAAGAAATTATATCGCAGGTTGACATTTCTCCCAGAGTGCCACCACAAGAAGTAATATCTCAGGCAGACATTTCCCCTAGAGTGCCACAACAAGAAGTAATATCTCAGGCAGACATTTCCCCTAGAGTGCCGCCAGAAGAGGTTACACCCCAGATTGGCAAGGTTAGTGTCATCACATTACTTTATTGAAAAAGAATGAAAGAATGAAACAGAAAAACAATTGGGGGCAGCCTTTTGGCCATCTGCCCCCACCTCAAATTAAATTTGCTTATAATTATTGTCTTATTAGGATTGGATTTTACTTACCGGTAATCACATTTGAACATTGACCAAGTATGAGGATCCTCACAGTGACATTTTGTTAAATAATGTAACATTATATACTAGATTTATTTGTATTGTCCAATTTTTTTTGTGTATTTTAGATAATTATTCCCCGTTTGGAACTTACTCCCATTGAGGTAAGTCCTCCTGTTCGAAGACGAGGAAAGAAGCGACGTCTATTGTTTGCCGATGAGGATATACAGCTCCGTAAGGAAGTTATCAGACAGAATCTGGCAACATCAAATCAGCTTTGCAAAACCAGTGATGTAAGACAATTTGGTTGACAACATTCATTGGGGTAAAGGTGGAGTGGGCAAGTGGTTGTGTGGGTTGATCTGTCATTTTTGTATAGATTAAATTTAAAGAAGAAGAAGAATAGACCTACAGTAGGAGCTGAGTTTTCTACCTGCTATCTATTGATTTTTTTCTTTACTGTTTTCACAATCTATGTGTAGTGTATTAGGAGCATCAGAGATTGGCATGTGGCTAATTTCATCTTCTTTCAGATAAATCAAATTATAAATTATGAATTATAGGATATTGACATCCAGCCAAGAAACCACCGAAAATAACTAGTATTATCAGCTAACATAATTTTATCTATTTGAGACATTTTTGATTTATGCATAGGTTAATTTAAGAAGTCTGTCATGAATATATAGTAAGAATATGTTTGTAATTTTCAGATAATACCAACAAAATCATACCCAAGTGCTACAGAGCTGTTTAAGCTTCCTACCAGAGTTGGTAAGCAATGTATTTATCTATCTATACATCTGTCTGTCCGCCTGTAATTTGTTTGTTTGTCCCTATCTTTTTTTTTAATTGAATGTTTTCATTATTTATTTGTTTTATTTTATTTATTTGAACCATATTTAATGAGGGTGAGCCATCCAGCAGAAGCTGATCATTAGGGAACCTCAACATGTGACAAAACAAATTACTGAAAACATCTTAACTACCTATTTAAATTAGAATTAGAATATAAAATATAAAACATTAATACAAATACTAGCACTTAAAATTAAAATAACTAAAATTAGAATGTGACAATTATTGCAACAGCCATAAGATTAAGTAAGAGATTAAAAAATATGCTTAAAAATGAGTCTTCACATTTCGCATCAAATAAAATTAAATCAAAATATAAAAATATATACGATAATTATGGGAGGCGGCTAATAAGAAACAGTTCAAAGACCTAGCAAAACATTCTCATTAAAATTCCAGTATATGTATCCAAAGGTTAAAAACAATATATGTAATACAAGGGATACAAAAATACAAGATATAAAATTACATTTAAAATTTAAACAGCATTGCAGGTTCCCAGTAAATTATAAAATGTCATTGACTAGCATGAGTCAGATTCATACCACCACATTCCATTAATAAAAATAATCATTTAGGTATCAGAAAGAGTGAACCATTAATGGATGTATGGAGAAAGCATGCCATACCATGTGACTATGAAAGTCCAACCGAGCCTGACCACCCAATTTGGAGTATCTACTACTTGCGGGATGCTGTGTCATCTGCAGATGACGCTAAGTCACCAGACATCAACAGAGAGGTTGTATCAGTAAGTATTTTTTTACAAAGATTTAATGTAAATAACAGGTACAGTGTATAAAGCTTACCCTAAAATGTTGTGATTTCAAAAATGACAAAATTGAAATGCAGAAATATATATTTTCGCTGTGACAATTTAATACCATATCTATAGCTATACTACACTGAAACACTGGTTCTCTTTAGGTCACCACATTCAAGTTAAAATAGACCTGGTTAAAACTTGGTCGACTCATCTTGAGCTATGTAGTCTATTCAGATGTGGTGAATCATGCATGGTTAGAGAATGATTGATGAATTACCTGTAGTTAACTAAAGTTTAAAACGATTATTTTAGGAATTGTCAGAGATGGAAGGCTTGAGAGATGCAGCTCAAGACAGTTTAACAAGTAGAGGGGTAAAATTTGATGTGACTCCTGCCAATCTACTTTCAGGTGAGTGTCTATCTGTTTTGTTTAGAAAAGAATTAAATTATGTTGTATAATTATATAGTTGTCAATTTGTCGTTATCGCAGCCTTCTTCTTTTCGTTGATGATATACTGTAATGCTCTGTTTTTGACAGGATAGTTTAGTAACTTATAGATGTAGTAATATTATAATTTGTAAAGGCAACAATATGTATAATTGTAAGAAACCAAGATCTAGGCTAAACCAATTGCGAACTTACCGAAATAGGGATCGGACTGAGACCAATGCCAGCCTTAATCATGCCAATCCATAGCGATTTTGTTGAGGTAAATTGTATTCCAGATTCTTTCATTTAATTTTTTTAAATATGATGTTTCAACTACACAGTGGACAATGTTGAACTGTCTTCTACCAATGATTCAAATGATACTGATTTCTTTTGCAGAGATAAGTCGTCTGTCTGAGCATTCTCGAGATAGTATACAGCTTGAAGCCAAGTCAGAGAGGTAGGTTTATTGTCATTATTACTGTTTTTTATCTTTTTTAGGTAACATTAAATTACCATCAACATTACAAATTTTGATAAAACTTCATACGTTTAACATTTAACAGTCGGTGAATAAAGTAAGCATGCTGAATTTACCTTAAAGAATGTTTTTCAAATACTATTCTAATTATCGCCAAAGAGTTGGTATTCCGTGTAAAGTAATAGAAAATGCTCAAGTGAAGTAATACTATATCATATGCTATAATTTTTTTTCATTCCCAAACTATAGAAATGGACGACGTCTGACTACCGAGAGTATAGATGAGGTACCAATTGAACTTGAAATGTTGGAGCAGCTGGTTGAGGTTGATCCAATTAAAGAGGAGGTTATAAATGTTTCAGACGAGTACTCAGTAAGAGAGGGGATTGAAGGGGAAGTGACTTCAGATGACCATGCAGAGGAAGGGAAAGGTGATAGACAACCATTGAGTGTTTCACAAGAAACTGTCCTCAGGTAAGAATCTGTTAAAGGGGAAGTGCGGGGATGAGACAAGTGGCCATATATTGCTTATTTAACCTTTCCTGAGTTCGGGAAAGATACTTAAAAAATTCAAAACGTTGAGATGTAACGATAATTAGAGAAACAAAACATGATGTGATGAGACGGGAAAATCAGGTGAAAACGAGGCTGATCACTTTTTTCAGTAGCTTGGTAGCATTTTCTAACCAACTCATTAATATTCAAGACCAGTCTGTCAATTTTGCGAGCAGCTGATCGAAAAATCGTCCCGACGATCGAGCAACTAGCCTAGACAAATCACAAGAGTAGTGCGAAGTCGTGAGTTTTTGTGATCGTTTACGTACGCAGTTACAGAGAGACGGTTTAGTCAACGTCAATTCAATCATGGAGGAATAATTCAATTGAATTAATAAACGTATGTCAGTCCGATGACTTGTTTGTTTATAATTAGGCCTATGCCTAGGATTAGCACAGTCAGTGTCTACCCAGCAGCAGTAGCGCACTGCTGAGCAGGACACTGCTCCAGTCCCGCAGCAGGTGAGTTCGCACGCTGACGGTAAAGTTAGTAGGTTTCTACTACTAGCCTAGAATTGTCATGCCATGGCGACTTTGTCACATTAATTAATTTTTTTTCATAATAGGCCTAGGTAGGCCTACTAATAATACTATAAGGCCTATTTATAGGCCTGGTCCTATGCACTGTCCAGAGACTAGGCCTAGGCCTAAATGTCTAAAAACTGCACTGTCTTAAAATAAAGGTGATGTGCTATAACACTACAGTATATCATCAGAGCCAACACCAATTCCTGTAACAATAAGATTATTATTGATATACTGTAGGCCTAGAAGCTAGGCTACACAACAATAACGCCCCATTAAATAATAACTTGGTGCATATGTTACTCCAAACCTAACTTTCAGCTGTTGTTGAAATGTGGAATTCAAATAAAATATATAACAGTATATATATATTTTTGTAGGACAAGATATGTGATATGCCGAAACATAACACTCTGGCCACATAGGTATTTGCCAGTCGCCATGATGAGACAAACATACCACAACATTTGCCATGAGTACAACCACCCAACATTGGCATCTACGAAAGAAGGTTTTACAAAGCATACAAGCACCCAAGACGTTAGCAAGAAACACTCTGGTTGTTTGCTGAAACTTGTAATGAAAGCTACACACAATTTAAGGTGAGCAAAAGAAAATTAAGTGAATATCTCATCACTGTTCAGCCAGACTACATGAAACAAATATATTGGAATGGTAAAAAAAATATCAGCATGGTGTGTCAGTTTTATTAAGAGGAACAATAATAGTACATTACACACTAGCAGACAGGACGGCTTCAATCAAGTAATTAAAAAATCTGAAAATACTATCAATTGATGAATGTCTTTCCAGATTAGTATACAGTATCTCAGTATGGTATGTTATTGATAAAGCAGCAAATGCCAATGTTTGATAACATTTTTGATTTTTAACAAACCTGGTTTTGCATTATTGTAACTAAAGTATACTTATTTCTCAATAGGAGCAAATGACAGGCTCAAATGGATGTGATGCAAACAGTCTCATCTGTGTGGACATGATGAAATGGACATGTCCAATCCATGGTTAGCAGAAGGTGGTGATGCTCAGAGCTCTGCAGCAAGTGATTGAGCCCAAAATATTTCAAAAGAATTAAATTAAAATTATTTATCTAGTGATTTTTTTTTTCTGAAGATATACTGAAATGCCACACACTCAATTATTTGTATTTGCAGCATCTGGTTTATATTGCATGCCAAATTTATAATAAATAAATAAATACTGTACCTGTTTCATTTGCAAAATATCTTTAACATTATTAAATAATAATAGTGTAGTTTTATATAGCGCACAAATCCATCTAATGTAAGATGCTCAGGGCGCTTGAAATGTGGACTAGGAACTCGATCAATGACTTTTTTTGCCCCTAAGGGTCCCTTCGTGTCTGTGCTACCCGGTAAAAGCAACTATCGTCGTCCACCACCAAAATGGTATAATCCCATTCGATAGTAATCCTTTTGAAGCAAATATGTGACCCAGATTTAGTAAAACAAATTGTGAGGATTAATTTTGAAATATGTAATGTGCGAATTTGATAGTACAGTATGAAAATGTGGCTCAATATACAGTATACAGGAACAACTATTTTAATGTATGGCTTTGTACAGTCTTGTGTAAAGTTATTCTATGAAACTGCTTATTTTTTAATGCCTGGACTTATGCCTGTCTGCATGCTGATCAATTTGGTATTGGAATTTAAGAGAAAGCTTCAATTTTTTTGCTGCACACCATTTTTTGTTTAGTATTTTAAATATATAATTGAACTTGCCTATGTCATATCCAATGCCATTGAGAAATTGTTCGACCCTAACAAAATTTGACTTGCACTTACGGTAATGGAAAACACAACAATTCGGCATGTATTATTAGTCGTCTTTAGGCAAGTTTAATTGCACTGCTCTATTTATCATGTCTGATTGTCTTGTATTATTTACCATAGCCAAAATTTCTTCTTAAATGATGATATTCAACATCCATATTTTTGGTGCTTCACTTAGTTATTGTTGTACATACAGTAAATTCAAGACTACTGGTGTTACTAAATAAATATTGTGAAACACAATTTATCATACTTGTACATGGCAAATAATTTATTACAAGTGTATTTTCTCACAGTTAATATAAAATTGTTTTACTGTACACAGAATAAAGCAATATTGAAGCAGTCAGGTATTACAATATATATCACTGCATTTTACACACTATTTATTATCAAAATATTAAATATATGGATTTATAGTTACTGTAGTTTATACCAATGTAAAAAATAGGGAAGAACAAGTTACATTTATATACTGTATTACCTTAAAATTTTAAAATATGAGACGAGAGTGGGGAAGATACAAAAAACATTGTACTGTACTTAACAACAAAATGTTCTTGAAATCAACTTTGCTGGCCTATCCGCATCAATAACAACAATTTCAATTACAGACAAGATCTGGAAGGTTACACACAATTGACTGGTCCAGATATACAAAAGCTATAGGCCTATGCTGACAAAATGTCCTTTCATGAGTAATGAGATTGTAAAAAAAAACAGAGCACAGTTGTCACATGAATTGTCAAGAATGAATCTATTACATAAAATCTGTTGCATTAATGAGGATGGACTTATCAGGTATCTTCCATAACAATTTATAAATAATTCTTCCAACACACAGTTTATTTCATCATCTTCTATAGCATAAAAAAACCCAGGGCAGTCTTCAAAGCTTCTGGGAACTTGTCCCTAATCGCCCACACAGTGCAAGATGGGAATGACCCTTCTGTCAGATTTCTTTAGCCTGTTAAACACCTACCAAATGAAAGCCATCGATATCCAACATGTCGGTATTTCCTGTAAGAAGAGAAGTACAATAAAAAGTTTGAACAGACTAGTTAAAAAAAATCAGAGTAACACTTCTTACACCATTCAAAAACAATTAGTATTGATATTACAATAGCTTTATATGGAATTAATCATTCTGGCACTAATCATCAATGATAATTTTTGTTGAAAATATATATTAACCATCACTGTGAAAAGCCCATATTCAAATGCATTGCAAAGTGGTGTAACATAGCCGCGACCTAATTATTTTGAATAGAATTTATTACTTCACTGGACATTTGACCCTCTACTAGTTTTTGATCCAGCATGGAACCAACAGGGCCACGCCTAAGGCAGGTGGTTGTATTTCCGAGCAGAATGCCGAAAATTAGTCTTTGAACTAATCTGGATACTGTATATAACCATTGTCAATGTATCATGCAGAAGTTCTGTGCACATTTTTCCAAGCCATTTTCCGTGCAAATTTGAGCTAGTTTTCAAGGTATCATCCACATTCTAGGACGAATAAACTGGCATTTTAGTAATGCTGTAGTAGTAGTAGTAGGTCCTAGATAGTTCCATGGACCTAATAATTAACATGTAAATTAATGTACTTTATTTAAAATAGTGTTGTTTGTTTGTCTAATGTTTGAAATATTATTATTATATAGTTTGTATGCCTAGGCCTAAACTAGGGGGCTAGGCCGCGCCAGGCAGTAGAGTAGTCCGTATTCTCCACATACATCATACAGTAGTACTGCACTAAATGCTAGGCTATGCCTACACAGGTAAGACAAGTTGGTATTAAACAAACCTATTTAACGCCACTATTAAGATCACCACTTCCAAGACTTCCTTATCCAAACCAGCAAACATATCTTTTTGAAAGACTGATTCTTCAAAAATGCCTTCGACTTATTATATTATTATATTATTGAATATTTTCGCCAGTCCTAATTTTTCAATTTTCCGCTCGCGACGACCAATCTCATCAGTTGGCTGTGTCGTTACCAGCTCATTACGGTTGAGTGAATCAGCTGACTCCCTGTCTAGTGCAAATTTCCGAAATAAAAACTGGGGCAAATCGTTATTTTACACATAATTGAGACATTTTCATAAGTGAAAACCCATATAAATGAAAAGAACGGCCAAATTTACATTGGAATATCTAAAGTTTGACACGATTTTTTATGGGGTTACCGAATGCAAGCCTTTGAAAGTCGGTACATTTTAGGAAATTCCCTATCTTATAACATTAGCTCAAAATCCTGTAGCACCAGTTTTTTTTTTGGGACCCAGTTCACGAGCCTCGTTTTCGCATACCGCGCTCCAAAATCGAGTGCCGTCACCATCATTGTAGTCGCCCATCCCTCTATTTTAAATTAAAAATTAATCATTTCATCCCCGCACTTCCCCTTTAAAGTGGCTCTGTTATTTTTAGGTTGGCTCACCTTTGAATATCTCATTCCTCAATACTAGTAAAAATGTAAACATCCCGAGTTGTACAACCTGATGTAATAACTAATGGAATACAAATTTGCGGCCCTCGGTGTTAAATCAAAAATTTACTTTGCCCCTCCAACCGATTTTTATGCCCACCCCTGGTGTAGGGAAACAATGGGGTCAAATTTAAAAAAGGGCGTTAAACATTTGTTGGAAATCACCTCTAGTTTATGTGTACAAAATTTCCTGCACATCTGTTCAAAACTGGGGACGCTGGACGCTTTTAAAGTAGTGGTAACAAGAACAGCAGTGAGGCTCTGGGGTCAGCGGCTTGCACGGACCCAATTATGACTAGATTTTAAGTGTAGTGGTCATTATTTATCTAATTTGTTTTTATAAAGGGAAATTAGTAATCTTACATCAGATGGACCTACAACATTTGATGAGCTGTGCCCCCCAGGAACTTACAAACAGGTTGCTGTTAAGGTGTTCACAGTATGTATTGGTAAGTTTCAAAGAACATTCTTACCCTGTGATTTTAAACCTAAAACTTCACAATTGTGTCAGATTATATTCCTGAAAGTAAATTTGACTAGAACTAGAGCTAAAACATGAGCACTGTAACATAAATCAATATTTACATTTGGGCTCATATTAAATGGCAGACTTGTTTTTTCGACGATCACTTGTAGCGATTGTATGGAAACCAAGCTTAATTTAACTTTATTAGATAAAGTATAAAATCATATCAGTCTGTTGGAAATATGTGTTATCAAAGTTAAAAATGAATCAGTATTGATTAACTACATTGACTATACAATTATATACTATATAAAAATAAATTAATAAATAAAGGAATTAATTCTACATTTTTTTTACTTTTTTCAGAGCTTATTGTACTAGGTATTATCAAAATGTCCCAGAAGAAATTCTATGGTAGAATCCTTATTGAACGAGGGCCAACATTCTAGAGGGCATTGAATGCAGTAACAGCATCTAAAATATATCATCAAACAATTGTATTTTCTTATGCATTCTAAGGAGCAAATGATATGTCATTATTGGTTGAATCACAAGTATATCATTATGTGTTAAATTGTCTTATGTGCCTTCTGCTATTATGTGTATGTCTACATAGAGATATAACACCAGTATTAACACTTGTATTTTATGTAAATAACATCACCACTTTAGATTTAGACCTAGAAGGGTAAACAATTTTGGAGTTACAGGTTTGATTGTTTCAACATTATTCAGAAATTATATTAAAGAAGAGACAGAAAATTACAGATATAGTAAAAATACAGAACCTGAAAGTAAATTCAAATAAAATGCATTTTATAGAGCAAGAGAAATAATGCCAAAGTGTACTCATGATTCTATGGTCTTATTCCTATTGGGAATTAGAATTATACAAAAGCGTTGATTAAAAATGTAATTAAGATATTACAAAACATGCCACACGAAAAATGACTATATTATTTATGAACTATTTGTACAAGTTATAAGTTGAGAGGGGATCCATCCAGTTGGTTTTATTTTTATCATGTACAATTTAAAGTAGGTTTGATGGTGACTAGGTTTGCGAGACTACACACATGCTAGTTTGTTCTTGTGGTTTATTCCCCAAAATGTTTACATTTGTTTATATGTAGGTCTGGTGTTATATCTTAGCACCCAGTTTATACACCTTGTTTGGGGTATGCTTTTTTTACTGCTGGTTTTATATACCACCTGGTGTCGTTCAGGTATGTTTTAAATGCACCTGGTTTTATACACTTCATGGTCTTAGGTAGGCTTTTTGTACACTTTTAATACATGCATGCTTTATATGCTTTCTTCCATGTAAGTTTGTTCTTATACACCTGGTGTTTAGTTATCTACAGTAGGTACATATTCATTCTAATAAACATTATATTATGTTCTGATATGATTATATCTATACTATGTTAATTATTCCAATGTATTTATCAATTTATGAAAATAATGTTTTGTTTATGTAATAAATTATTGATATCAATCAATTATTTTTTTCACTAATTTGAACTTTATTTTATTAAATATTCTAATGTATGTATATCTATTTTCTCAATTTATTTAAATACTATACTTGTGTTTAAATTACATTTTATATACTATTTATAATATTTGAAAAAAAAATATTTTATATAATTATTACAAGGATTAATAATATATATTATTATTACAATTTTGATATATATGTTGACTCAGGATAGGGTGGATGTCATAAGGATTTAAATGAGTATGAATAAAGTAAATATATTATGTATTCCAATGTGATTATACTATATTAATATTATATTAATTATTCGAATGTATTTATCAATTTATGAAAACAGTATTTTGTTTATGTAATAAATTATTGATATCAATCAATTATTTTATCACTAATTCAGATTTTATTAATTAAATATTCTCTTTTATGTATATCCATTTTTTAATTTCATAAAATAATATACTTGTTTTTAAATTTTGTTTTATGTTTTATATACTATTTATAATATTTTGAAAATTATATAATTATTACCTGGATTAATAATATATATTATAATTACAATTTTGATATACAGATTTCGTGTTGAATCAGGATAAGGTGAATGTGATAAGGATTCAAATGAACGTGAATAAAGTAAACTACACAAGGTTGTAACTTGCTATCTTTGAACATTTTACTAAACTTGATTGTTTAGCAAGTCTCACCAGGCACTTTGTTTTGGAAATTAGACTATAGAAATACCAAATGTATATACAGTGTTTGGATATACTGTAAATGACTTCATGTCTTACACTAAACATAATTGAATATGTATAGGTCAGTTATATTGTATTGTATGCTTCACACGAGTGTTAATAGTATTTAAAAAAGTGTTGTTTAATATGTAAGAATAATATTTTAATAGGTTATTTCATAAAACAGTATGAAAGCAAAAAGTGACACTTGAGACTAGTTGAGATTTTATTATCACAATTTTATAATATCATAATTAGATTAACTCATGTATTAAGGGGTCATTCAAGTTTTATAACATCAACAATTTTAATAAAATCGGATGAACAACATTAAGTATCAGGATAAATGTCCTCCACTACAAATTTGTCCTACACTACAAATTTGTAAGATGTTTTGTTATTTTTTGATATGGTAGATGTAACTTCATTGCTTATTGATTTCACAAATTCAACACAACTGTGTTACATTACATTGTATTACACTGATGTAATATGTTTCAATAAAGTAATATCATACAAGTTTGAATATTTTATATTTCTTCTCTTCCCATGAAAATTAATTTTATTATGTAACACTTCAAGCAACATTCCCCACCTCTATGTTACACACTGTAACATTTTCCACTATACCCCCACCCCCTCTGCGTTACATAATACTTGAATGACCCCTAATGGACCTTTCCGTTAAGCCCCGCCCCTTGGATATGTTTGCTGGTCCCAAAAAACAGAAGTGTAAAATATAAGCAAACACGTGCGTTTTGAGGACACCACGTCTGTTTGTAAGACGCACGCATATTCCTTGCCCTGTTCTGCTTGGTCAGTTGTTGAGTTTGATTGACACTTCTGTTGAATGAACATTATTGTACTTGTAATTGCCCTATGATTTGGCATCATTTGTAACTGATTTATATATCTAGGTTGGCTTTTTTTTCCTGTTAGCTTCCAGATATTTGTATCACATCATACAACGTTGGTATTTTAAAATGTTTTGAAAAAAAATGTTTGAAAATAAAATGTAAAAGTGGTGATTAGCATCAATTGTATTCTGTTGTATCTTTATATTTTCAGTATTTTGTTTTCCAATTTATAATGTAGAGCCGGTGGTACGAATCTCGATGGAACAATTAGTTTTTCTTATTTATATAACAGTATAAAATCACGAGTTCTTTTTTCATAAGAGATTCCTTAAAGGGTACGTCCCTCAATACCGAATTTATTATGTGATTTACTATTGTTTATTATGCAATACCAGAATAAAAGTGTGTACTAGAGGGAAAAGTTGATGGAGACAGCTACGCCTGATAGTTCTGTTGGTAGAGTAACTGAACTGATCGGATCGAGTCTTAGTAGGGTTTGAATCCTGTTTGAAACAATTTGCTTCCCACCACTTATTTGCACATGTCCTATAGAGAATATGTAAGGAAGTGTACAACTTTAAATTTCTAACTTCTACCCCCAATGGTCCAGTTAATAATTGTATCCGCGTACCAATAAAGTAGAAGGCTCAATACAATTTCAAATTACTGGTTGAGTGATTTTTTTTTTCATCTTTTATAATCAGCAAAACATAATATTTTCGAGTTTGTTTACACATATGAACAGAGGTCCCTTTTATCCTTTATGTTGTTAGTCCGTCGTATTATAACTACTGTAATACAACAATCATATTTCGATTGAACTTACAGTTGATCTGGATGTCAATATACGGGTAATGCTATGGTGAGTGTTTCATAAATAAACAAATAATTCAAAAAATGTTTTTATATATTTTTTTTATTCAAACACGTTATATTTTCATTGCGGATTTTTTGGGCTCAGTACGGACTCTAAACGTATGCATTTTCTTTTAGTTTTAAGGCGTATTCGGATTTTATAAGTCCGCAATGACGATATAACGTGTTTTCACCTTTATGACCCTATGCTGACTTAAAAGAGCCCTCTACAAAAAGAAAACATCATTATAACAAAGTTTTAAACCATACATGATATATTTATACGTTAAGCCATTTATTGCATAGACGTAATACTGTACTATAATATTTTAAATATAATCCGGCTTAGGCTAACTTAGTTTTTCAGTGGATTTGTCTTTCTTGAGGGTATAATAACAAAAATAGCTTGGGTGTCCCTCACGAAAGTGTGGGCATAACCCGTGAGAGCCCTAAATCCAAAATGGCGCCTTCCGTCATTTTGAAATTTATTATTTCAGTGTTTTGGCCTACGTGGCTGCTTTAGTGCATGGATTTAGGGGTTTCAGGGGGTCAGGAATTTCATTTTTGATGTCGGATCGATGATTTGACCTAGTTTTGACCTTAAAATCCAAGATGGCCGCCAATAAATTCTCTTCAAAATTTTCATTTTTTGGTAAAATCATCATAGTGCCCCTATAAAAGGCTTAATGAAAGCTCAGATCATGCTGAATTGACTGACAGACAATAAAACTACAATTAATTATATAGAGGTCATCTCAGAGGTCAAAGGTCAACATTTGTGTTTGATTTAAAATGAAGTTATTTGTTTCGTTGCTTTATAAAATTCCATTTTACTGTACTGTTTATATCTAGGAATTCATATTTAATGTCTGATTTATTTTGATTTGACCTTCAAATCTAAAAATGCTGCTGAGGTCATCACATGTCAAAGATCAATATTAATTTGGTTATAAAATTCCCGTGTACTGTACTATTAATATTCTGGAATTCACATTTGATGACCCATTGATTGACCTTCAAATCTAAATTTCTGTTGAGGTCATCTGAGGTGTCAAAGGTCAGCATTTCTGGTTAATGGAATAGAAGTTTTTAGCTAGTTACATTGGTTATAACATTCTAGTGTAGTAGTGTACTGTTAATATCCAGGAATTCTTATTTGAGGTCCAATTGATTTTAAAGTTTTGACCTTAAAATCCAAGAATGCTGCTAATTTTCAGCTCTCACGCAGTCAAATGTTCAAGTTCAAGTTTAGCTCAGAAGTTAAAAGGTTACAATTGTAATATATTCTAATTCGAATACTAATTTCCTGAATTATCAACTAAACAAAATAAGTTATTTCTTAAACAATAGGCTTCTACCCCTCATCCGAATCTGTTGTATCACTTCTACAGTAGTACTACTGTACATCTGTTCATCTGGTTCTCAAAATAGTCACTAGTGAGCTGGTGCAGCAAGGGTGGCAGAGTACTGGTGAACAATTAAGATTTCTTAATCATGACAAATGGAGGACGGATGCTAGTCTAGCAATTTAAAATGGCACTAGCAATATGTGATGTAGTTTGTCCTTGTTCAAATGGTGCAATAGCTTTGTCAATAGCGCTACACATATAAATGGGCACACCCTATAGCTTCGGATACCACGGCTTATCAGATTGATCAGACGTCGATTGTTGACACCACACTCTCTGACCATTACCTATTGTCTTGCTCTGTCACATCATTAAGACAGTTTACAGGGCCGGCGGAACGTTTTTCAAAGTGGGGGGGCCCCA
>NW_022719802.1:380860-398382 GCF_011630105.1 Anneissia japonica
TCCCATATAGAAAACAATACGGCATGGCTTATTTTAATATTAAAATAGGGCACACGCGCGTGTTTGGAACTAAATATAAGCATTTTCATCGTGGTTTTATTTATTACAATTCATAGGCCTGTTCTTTCACCATCATTACACATTGAGACCCTTCTTTTAGGTAAAACGATCTATATTAAATTTTCTTTCTCAAGTTTTGGGACTATTATGATTTTAAATAACTTAGAAGGCAAAGGAGGGCAAGCACAAGCTTCAACCCTAACAAATTTTTTTGTGCTTTTAATTCTAATTTCGTTGGAATTGATCAAAACTCCCTAATTGTGCAATTTTTAGAGGAAATTGGCCTACCTCAACAAGAAATGCTCTTATGTTATATATGGCCGCACTCGTTTTTGATACATTATCCCACCAGGATGCTGCTAACACATTTGCAGAATTCTTTGTTAGCAAGATCAATTCCATCCGTCTTGATCTGGATTCACTTGCCTAAAGTAATGATGAAATTAACGATACTGGTTATCACAATGTTTCTTCTGATTCTGTCGATTACCATGGTTCCTGTCTCTTATACACATCTAGATGTGTATAAGAGACAGGGGCACACCCTATAGCTTCGGATACCACGGCTTATCAGATTGACCAGACGTCGATTGTTGACACCACACTCTCTGACCATTACCTATTGTCTTGCTCTGTCACATCATTAAGACAGTTTACTCATATTCACCAACCTGCACGCTGGGCTCGACGCATTAATTCCATCAATACTGATGATTTTTTATCTGATGTCAGTTCTGCACTTCAAGATGAACTGGAAATTGATAATACCAATGATGCCTGTGTGACAATTAACAATGTTTTGAAGTGCACACTCAATAAGCATGCTTCATTGTTTAAAATCCCACAAAGAGCTAGATGCACTCAATCTTGGATGAACTCTGACATTCTTGCTTCACGTCGTGCACGTCGCAAGGCTGAGCGTACTTACAGAAAGTCGCAATCAACTGTAAATTACGCTATTTTTGCTGAGAAGATAAGAATAGTCAATAAGCTCATCATTGAAGCCAAAAAGGCATATTACTCTAAATTGATTTAATCTTCTAAGTCGTCACACTCTTGATAAACTTACTGGTAGTCATAATACTCAAGTATTGCCAGATACATTATCCCACCAGGATGCTGCTAACACATTTGCAGAATTCTTTGTTAGCAAGATCAATTCCATCCGTCTTGATCTGGATTCACTTGCCTAAAGTAATGATGAAATTAACGATACTGGTTATCACAATGTTTCTTCTGATTCTGTCGATTACCATGGTTCTGGTAACTTTAGTTTCTTTCACCCCACATCTGTTCCTGAAATTCTCAACATTATTCGAAGAATTTCTATCAAAACTTGTTGTCTGGATCCTCTGCCTAAAGTGTCACTTAAAACATCAATTAATTCATTATCCAAATATTTTGTCCAAATTATCAATGCAATTTTTGAAACTGATGACTTCCTGACGTGCTGCCATCGTTTTCCCTGTCCTAAAGAAAGCGACCCTTGATCATAACACTCTTAAAAACATTCGCCCTGTTTCAACGCTTTCATTCCTATCAAAGATCACTGAACGGGTCATGTTTGAAAGACTTAATGACTATTTCACATCGTTTAATCTATTACCTAAATTACAATCTGCTTACCGACAGTACCATAGTGTTGAAACTGCTCTCTTATGTATTGCCAATAGTGTTTTGCTCTCTCTTGACTAGTCTAAAGGTGTTATCTTGGTTTTGTTGGATTTGTCATCAGCGTTTGATACAATTGATCACGCTTTATTGCTGAACAAGCTTAAAGAATCTTTTGGCATTTCTGACAAAGCTCTCCATTTGCTGTACTCTTACCTTGATTCTACGTCTTTTCGTGTTAATTTTGGGTCGGAATTTTCCAACACATTCCCTTTTGAAGTATGGCGTTCCGCAAGGTAGCGTACTTGGACCCCTTTTGTTTATCTGCTACACTTCTGGTCTTTCTAACATAATCACTAGACATGGTTTAAATTTTCACTTCTTTGCTGATGACATACAGCTTTGGAAACATGTTGATCTTAATAACACTACTGACATAGCCTCGACTCTTTATTCAATAGAGTCGTGTATTTCTTCTATTATCAAATGGACGACTACAATGAAACTCAAGCTCAACCCTCACAAAACTGAACTACTTACTATATTTCCAAAATCTAGAAGCATTCACTCTTTTCCCCCAATTCACATATCTGTAGAGGGTGTCAATATACCGTCGTCAACTACAGCACAAAATTTAGGTGTACTGTTTGACAATCAGTTTAACTTTCAAAACCAAATTTCATCTATCTGTAAATCTGGATATTTTCACCTTAGACGAATTCGGTCTATTCGTCCATACATTTCACGCTCCGCTGCTGAAGTACTTGTCCATGCTTTTATCACCTCTAAAATTGATTTCTGTAACTCTTTATTGTATGGGACCTCTATTATTCAATTAAGACCCTTACAAAAGATTCGAAACTCAGCAGCACGTGTTATCTGTCTCACTAAACTTCGTGATCATGTTTCACCTATCCTCAAAGACCTCCATTGGCTACCGATATGTAAACGCCTAAACTTCAAAATTATTCTTCTCACTCATAAATGCATATATGGCTACGCCCCACACTATCTTTCTTCATCAATCTCACAACAATTATCTTCACGTTCCACAAGACAGTCAAATTCTCTCAGGTTATCTGTCCCCAGATTGCTGCATGTTCGTACTGGCGAACGGTCTTTCTCTTTTGCTGCTCCGAAATTATGGAACTCTCTTCCACCTAATCTTAGATCAACTTCTGAATATACTAATGCATTCAAGACCCTCCTTAAAACCTATCCCTTTAATCAATAACTCTTTGATCTTTAAGCGCCAGTGACAAAAAATTATTTTTTTTAACAGGCGCTATACAAATTCTCCAATTTATTATTATTTATTTAATGTGTCTTCATCAGGTGGAAGGCCGGCTGTACTCTTCTCAGTTTACGCCCCTTGGAAGATCTGGCCTACCAGAAAGTGATATCTGAACTCAGTATAGATCTTACCCACATAGCAAACAAACATGGGCCCCATATAGTAAAGTTATGGGCCAAAATATGGGCCCCTGCAGTTTGGTCTACACTGGAAAGAGCTGCCTGTGAAGTTGGCCCAAATGGAAATGTAGGACCTTTCATTTTTAAGGATATATTTGTGTCCCTTAATGTTTGCATTATAGTTTCGATTGGAACCCATATGGGTATGCCCAAATTAATTCATGGGCCCATTGTAAACTATATTTGGGTATTTTAAGGGATGAATAGGGGTTGAAACGTAAGGGTACCCTACAAATTAGCCCATACGAGAAAGAGCTGCTTTGCACCCTAAATCCATAAGGATCTGAAACATTTGGCCTAAATAACCTTATGTGCCCTTTAAAGGATATATTTGGCCCCTTAGGTTTGCATTATGGTTTCATTTGGAACCCATATGGGTTTGACCAAATTAATTCATGTGCTATATCTGGTTTTTTTTCTTCAGAGCTGTACAGGGGCTGAAATGTAACGTAGGTAAAATTTCCAGTTGGACCAGTTGGAACTAGAACCACATAGGGTGTTGTGTTTTTTAACAATTCAACTGGTCTTCAGCTGGACCCAGTTTCAACTGGTCTTCAATTGGTCACAGCTCCTTCTTCTTGTGTAAAATAATAATGGATTTAATCGACTTCTGTAGACAAAAATACACTGAGTTCAAGATATACAAATCATAATTTCTTTAATTAAAGAACATCAACTGGAGAGGAAAAAAGATTTCATCAGCTTTGTCTTCATCCTTTAACTTTCATGCACTCGATTTAGCAGTTTCCTCACCTCAGGAGTTGTCAATCACCTTCTTCGATTCTTTCTGTACCCAAAATACCCAAATGTGTGGTCATTGCCAGTGCTCACAAAGAAAGGTATGATGGTATTTGTGGTATCTTCTGTGAGCACTGACCATGTCTTTGGATTTGTGTAAACTATTTGGTGTGTATATTGTTATGTGTAGATATTTTGCTGCCCATTGATCACGCACATCATCCTTGATAGTTACTGTAGAAAAAGAAATACCTGTCATGATAAGTTTGATGGGCCATGCAAGAGCGTGGCATGAGTTTATGATGGTGCATATTTATTCTTTTCAAGTAGTCACTCTAGTGGTACTCTGAGCCATCCCTCATTTTAGCCATATCAACGACTGATAGAGTATGACATTTTCTACAGTATCCAAGCCCAAAGACATTCAAATGAAGTGTGGTTTATTCTGAAAACTAGGTAAAACTGCAGAAGCTTGAGGGATTAAAATTGGTTAAAAACACAAATTTGATGGGTGCACATCGTTTACTGTGAGAGTGAGAACCTGAGCACTGGTGTGGCAAGCAGAGATTATGGATTCAGAGTCAGATACAATGCTGCTCTCAGCCTATGCCAATTAATAATAGAGATACACTGAAGAAGTTGTACTGGACAGACGTGTATCCAACGCTTATGTTCCGATCCAAGTTAGGACGTATCAACTTCTAGGTGATCTACTGATGTGATGCTCTCTGAAGCGAGGGAGCATTTACTGTACGCAAGACTGAGGGTAAAAGTCTGGTGTTAAAGGACAAATTCAAAGTCACACATTGTAAAATGAGACTTTTTGATCATTGAGAGCCAAGGCTTGTAACCTGTTACCTTCTGAGATGAACTTAGTTTAGTTTTTACTTGCATTAAATTTGAAAATTTGACACGTGTGGGATGAAAATCAGCAGTATGGATTTGAAGGTCAAATCTAAACTAATCGGACATCAATATGAATTTCTGGATACCTACTATACAGTACACTGGAACTAACTGGAATGTTATAGCCAATGTACAGTAACTAGCTAAAAGCTTCATTTTCTATTACCTACAAATGCTGACCTTTCGCCACCTGCTGTGACCACAGCAGCATTTTGTTTGAAGGTCAAACCTAAATGTACAGGACATGAAGTATGAATTATTGAAAGTTAACAGCACAGAACACTGGAATTTTATAAAATGGAACTACAATTGACCTTTAACCACAAACATTGACCTCTGACCTCAGCACCATTTTTAGATTTGAAAGTTAAACCTAAATAACTTGGAAATCAAATATGAATTTCTGAATTTTTTTATTAACCCTAATTGTTGAACTTCGACCTCTGAGATGACTTTTGTATAATTAATTGTAGTTTTACTGTCCATCAGTCAATTCAGCATGATCAGAGCTTTCATGCAATCCTTTTAAGGCACTATGACGAATTTACAAAAAAAGCGGTTTTTAAAAAAAAAAATTGGCGGCCATCTTAGATTTGAAGGTCAAAACCATGTCAAATCTTCGATCCGACATCAAAAATGAAATCCTCGACCCCCGAAACCCCTAAATCCAAGCACTAAAGCAGCCATGTAGGCCAAAACACTGAAATAATAAATTTAAAAATGGCGGAAGGGGGCCATTTTATTTTTAAATTCCTTTTATTGTATTTTAATGCTCTTCGATTCCAACAACCCTCTTATCTCTCTGAAATTCTTAATACATATGTCCCCAACCGCCGTCTGCGCTCAGCAAATAAGAGTCTTCTCACTGTCCCAACATTCAAATTAAAATCATATGACCAAACAACCTTTGCATTTTCTGCCTTATTTCTGTGGAAGACTTGTCTGTCAAAAACTCACCCTCCTTGAATTCATTTAAACTAAATTTTTAAAACTCATCTATTTCAATCCTTCTAGTCTACTCTGTTTCCACGTTCATATCTACATTGTCTTTTTACGTTTCTATTTAATACTTCACTACTTTATTCAATCCATACTTTATATATACTTTGTGACTTTGATCATTTATTTTGAAATCGGCGCATAACAAATATTTGTTTATTATTAAAGTAAATTGAGTAAACCTATACACAATAGTGTCCTGTGTATGCGTATTACACAATACATAAAATGTATATAGGCCTAAACAAGTATGTATGCATATATTTATTGATGGTAATCATAAATTTGATAAAAGTTAATAAATGTTTTTAAACAAATATTTGCTGCTTTACTTCATAGACAAAGATGAACCATGTATTTAACGGCCTCATAATTTGAATCATCCATAGTGGCATCTAATTTATACAAACTTGAATTATTGAGTGCAGATTTCTCACTCTTGGAGAACGCTCGTCACATTTTTAACTTTAGGATATTTATTAATCAATATAATGTGTTTTAATTAGTTTTTAATATTTAGGTTATAAGCTTGTTTCACAATGTTTACCTTTTGGACATTTACATGGTAACGTTCTTTAAAGTGTTTAAACATAATTTAAATTTTGTTTCAATGGTTACTTTCCAATATATTTTATTCCAATTAATATTCTCCAAATTTGACTGGGGTTTTTCGTGAATGTTGCATTAAAGTGTTTCTATTCTGGTTTCATTCTATTTTCTGTTAAAGTAAATACGCATTTTTAATTTAGCTATGTTGCATGTTTCATATATGTCAATTTTTCATCATTCTCATTTATCTCACTCGCTCTAATGAACATTTCGCAAAAAACACAATTTAAATGAGAACGTAAAATTCAATTTTTTCAAGAATATTTATTTTACAAGCACTCATTACCGCACATAATAAAAAATAAATGAAGTTTACATAATTATCATAAAAGTTTTTAAATTTTGTACAACTTTCTTGTAAAAACATTTTTAGGCACAAAAAATGCATGGTTTAATTACATAATTACTATATGTACCTTTACATTTCATACAAAGAAAATTTTTGAAAACCCTAAACCTAAAAAAAGAAAAACGAATCGTACCTTTGCGAAGAATGGTATTTGCAGAATTGCGATGGAGACACGAATGTAATGTGTTATTATATAAGTGAAAAAGAGAAAAAGAAAAATGACATGCAAGTTGAATTGTATTATGTTATCAAAATCACTTGTATTTTCATATAGTAAATATACTTATTTGTTTACCAGTACTTTATATTATGAAAAAAAATACTTACAAAAAAAAAAAAAAAAGAAGAAGAAAGCTACTGTAATGGCATTTAAATTAAGATGGAGAAGCGAATATATGCGTCATTATATGTGAAAATATGATATGCAAGTTGGATTGTTTCGATAATATTATCGAAATCTATTGTATGTTGGTACAGGAATTATACTTTATTTGTATATTGTTTTATATAATAACAAAAATAATTATATTTAAAAAAAAAGAAAGGTATGATAAGATTAATAATTGGTGTTATGCACCGTACAATTATATTATATAATTATTGATAATGACCAGATCTGTTACGGAACACTATACATATAATAACAATGATGATGTCATAGGAATATATAGTGGAACCCTACAACAGATGAAGAAGAATGAGAAGAAAAATGTACATTTATGTTTACGCAAGTAAATAAAAATGATTATATGATATTCATGAAAACAGAAAATATACAAATCATGATTAAATTAAACGGAAAACGTGTATGCCTATGATTATTGTACTACATATACTGTTGTTAAAAAAAAATAAAACAAATCAACGTATTGCATATTCAAGGAATATTAACATTCTTTGATAATTACGATGTCAATAATGACTATTATATTTGTCATATGAAATGTTTTGACATGTAAATGTAATATTGATGTATGAATGAGAAGTAAATTTGGGAGGATCACAGTAAAGACAAAAAAAGTATACATAATTACACAAGTAAAAATATAATACATAAAAAATTAAATTAAATTTTAATTACATTACGAATCTTATTAAATAAATTAATAAATAATTAATATTAAAGTTAATTTTCTGCCCCTAAAATTTTCGTAAATGGTTTCTGTGCTGACTGACAAGTAAATGCTACAATCTGCTTTGACAAAATGGTTATTGTAAATAATTTTAGTTTCATTGAATAAAACTCTCTCGGAGAAACTGGCTGCATTTATGTTAGGGACTTCATCATCGTCATTAACACCCAAGATTGGTAAGTCGTCGTCAGCAGCAAAACATGTAAGAATTAAGGTTTCATCGTCTTTACTATCAGTCATGATTGGTATATCATCGCCAGCTAAACAGGTAAGATCTATGATTTCATGAAAGATTGGTAGGCCTATGTTGTTGTCAGTAAAACAGGTAAAATCTATGATTATTTTTTCAATTCAATTGTGACATTTATTTCTCTTACTTTTCAAATGCAAATGAAAGTAGCATACAAGTATAACATAGGACGAGTAAATCTCAAAAAAGTCATGTTTGTGAAGGGCAGCTAAAAAATGAAAGAAAAAAATAATAATATGACACAATACAAGACACAGGAAGACAAGGTAACAAATAACAAAGAAAAAAGAAACAACGAACAAATACAAATTGAACGCACCAAAAAGGCTGTAAAGAAAGCGTGTGTGGTAAGTCCAAGTTAGATGATTCGGGTGTAGATACACATAACCAATTAATTAAACGTAATTTGACAGTAGGTGTTTCCACAGTCTATAGAGTACACAGTCGTGTCGTCACAACACCAGGTGGCGCCCTCTGGACGTTGGTTACCGTTCATTACGCCTGAATGACTTCATAATTTTAATAGTTTAGAATATAGGCTGTAGATGTTATGAGTTACTATATCCATGTAAAATTAATCTTATCAATTAAAATTGTATATTTTAAGTAACATAGTAGGCATAAGCCTAGCCGAGGTCTAGCCTAGGCTAGGTCTAAACGAGTGACTAGGCCTGGAATAGGAATCTGGAATATGCATTTTAAAACCTTATAATTTACCATCGAAATTTAATAAAAACACAAAAAACTCGCACTATATTAGTTATCGAACACACATTTAATCATCAATTAAACACTTACAAAGAAAAACTAAGATACAACTTAATAATTACGTTTGAAATTGGGATCAATGACTTGTCAGTAAAGAAAATGACGTCGGTTGAACGCATTTTGTGTCGCTGATAGCAACGGAGTAGTAGCACGTGTTATCGTGACGTAACACTCTAATACTATATAAACTTTTTTTTGTTAGGGAATTTTTGATTAAATCGAGTAAATTATTCCAAAGTTTAGGACCAGTGAACTGAATATTATGTTGAAAAAATATTGTTTTGTGGAAGGGAATATGGATTTGATTGGAACACACTGCTGTTAATATCATATTTTGATAAAGGCCAAGTGAAGTATGAGGTGTAAATATCATCAATACCTGGTGCTTTACAATGATCTCATCTGTGGACACTGGTTTAAGGAAAAAGAATTAAAGAATGGGTGAGGAAGTTAAGATTTCAAATAAAATGTTGTTAGAAAGGGTAGGTCCAATATCAACGAAAAAATTATTAAAATGGTTTGCAATTGCATTTTGGTCATTTGCCAAGGTTTCAGTAGCGTAGGAATGGGCAGTGCTGCCAGTGCAAATCACTGGGTCCCAAAGCTATTGAGGGTCCATTCATAGATATGCCAAAAAATAATAATTCAAAATAATTTCCATCTTAATACCTAAAAAAAAAAACAAAAAAAAAAAAAAAACAAAAAAAAAAAAACAAAAAAAACCCAGTGGTCTCCTCAATATTATTAGGTTTTTGGAGGAGTATTGATTATTTGTTCATGTCAATACAGTGGCGAATTCAAGGGGGTAGCAGCCGGCCCAGGCCTCCTACATTTTTTAAAATTATAAAAATAATTGGGGAAAAAAGAAAACTATATTCAAATATAAGTCTGAGAGTGCAATTTCTGGCCACCTAGAGGTGATATGATCACAAATTTTCTTATATCTTCATCTGTCAAAGTTTTTCCATGGGCCCTTTATTTCGAATTCCATTCGCTACTGCATTGTTTAATTTTACCTGTCACCAATTTTCCTAATTAGCTTAGAAACCTGGTATTTAAATTATGGGTCGCCACTCAAAATAGCGTCGCCAAGATTTGTTGGATAATCGGACGTTTATTTACAATAGAAAATTTAGTACTGAAAGCCTGTTTGTTTATCAAATATATTTGATAGTCTCGTATTTTAGTGGCAGTAAGAGTCCGTGTCTGACACATGCAAGTTGGTACTAAAATTGAAAATTTGTATTTTAAAGCGCATTATGCCAACAAAGCCTCTGTGCTCTTCGCATTAGTACCCAGTTCTTGAATAAAACACCTAATGCCTTGGTAGTCAAACCAAGGACTTTTAACAGTTAAATGTTTTTGTTTAATCTATGGGTTGCGACCCAATTTAGGGCGTCAAAATATTTTGTAGAGTCGCTGGACATCATATAAAATAAAGTATTTTTATACTCCATGCTTGTTATGTCAATTAAAGTTATCTGATAGCTCTTTTTATGTGAAAATGCAGTTGGTGTTCATCAAAAGCAAGTGGTGAATAAATAGTTTGTGAGACCCAACATTCGATTATCAGTGCATTTCAAAATTCTAAAGTCTGAGTTCTCCACTGGATCCCCTGCTCGTCGAGCAACTACGGGTGCTATCAATTGACTGAATGTTAATTTATATATCAATAAAAAGTTCTCCATTTTAAGTTGATAGGTTCTTTTTTCTATATGTTGATCCTTTACTTTTTTGGTAAGTTTTAAAACAGAAATGCAGTTTAGCGTCAAGTAGATTGCTTCATTTCAAAAATATTTGAATACCAGGGGTTTAAAACAGCTGCTGAGGCATCATATGCCCAGCTTGAAATAGTTACGAGTATTTTCAGTAATATTTATTACTAGCATAGGCTATTAATGGGTAGGGGTAAAAAGATGCACTTCTTAAGTTGAATTTTCTGAAAATGTGAATCAGTATACCTAGTAAAATTTTCATTCTTTAGATTCAACATGGCTCTTGAAAATTTGAAACGTCCGATCTTTCAAGAAAACCCCACCACGCAGCAAAACAAATTTACGGCTCCTAATACACCCCCTCACCCCTCGGCTGACGCGTCACATCAAATGACCGGCAATTAATCCTGCACTGGGGTCCCATTCTCACCTAGCAACGCCGCTGTAAGGTTCCTTTGCAATTTATCAAAGACTTATCACATTGCTTTGTATCACTTTTTTCTTAATTGATTATTTTCTATATACCTTTATATTTTCATGGTAATCTTTTTTTACCATTGTGATTAAGAAATTAAGTTTATTTCGGAATTATTTAGATTCACTAATACTTTTGGGAAGACGCAGGGATTTCGAATAAAGTTTCTGATGCTTAACTGAAATAAAATGTCCATCTGTCATTCAAGTTTTTATATTATTTTTATAGAGCTTCTCTAATAAGTGACTCACACCATAAATTAATGCTCAAGTAAAAACAATAAGGTAGGCCTTTTTCTCTTTATTTTTATAATATACCAATACATTTATTTTTTGTAATAATTCAAAGTAAATTAATAATGTAAAGTAAAATGATACTAAGTTAAATAATCTGACAATCAGGTAATAAAAATAATGGTGCATTTACAAAGCAGTCTGACTTGAACAACTAATATCATATTATTCATTTAAAGTTGTCATAAAACGTCTATTAATATTCTATTGTAATGTAATGACTAAAATGATAGCCAATGTTTCAATTTCACTTGTTTTAATCTAATTTCATTGTTTTGGTGTACCGCATTTGTTCGAATGAACGCACCTTCGAATATACACGCCGCTCTGAGCCTCATTTTTGTATAAAGTCCTCCGATAAAAGGCAAGGCGTTTATTTTTTCTTTGAATAAATGCTTCCACCCTGGAAATTACGTTAACAAATATAATGGACGCAACATAATCTATACTTATTCTATTAATGTTCTACTCAAGTAGAATTGCACTTTTTCTAACCTTGTTGGGATCAATATGTCGTTAAAATCACGCATTAAAATACTTTGACGGCAACTATGTGTTGTAACTCCATATTTAAAGTGAAATTAAGGGACGTTTATATGAGTATATATTTACCAATTTTACACCAATAAAATAAACGCCCCTCGAAAACCCTTCTCAACAATAAATAAAACATTGAAATTGAAATTAAACAGAAACTGAACAGAACAAAGAATAAACAACTGTACGTATGTGAAGACCACCAACTACAAACGTGTATGTCTATATAAATTAAAAAGGCTCTATATTATGAAGTGAAAAAATAAATAAATTGAGAACATTTGGAACCCGTTGAATTAAGTGAAGAAAATGAAGCAACAAAACACATGTAATCTGCAGCATAACAACAACAACAACAACAACAACAACAACAACAACAACAACAATAATAATAATAATAATAATAATAATAATAATAATTATTATTATTATTATCATCATCATTATTATTATTATAGCAACAACGACGATTTATTTAGCACCTCACAGTATAGTAATATTTATGGAGATGCTCGATGCCTGTCTTCACGTACGCTTGGCACTAGTGTTTTCTACGAATATTATTTTCGAAGATATACTTCTAATAAACAATGATGCAAAAACCGTAAGCTGTTTTGCGGTAATGCTGAATATATAAATATACACATAAAAAAAAAGATAATAAGAATATATGATATTAAGATTTAATATCAGATATATTTAAATTATTACCATCTACACTGCAGCAACACGTTTACATTTCATTTTCAGTTGTTCCTCTTCCGTGTGTTGTATGTTTACCACACACTTGAAAACATCCCATTTTTTATCCAGAATTTTCCTAATAAATAGATATTGAAACAGGCGAGAAACTAGAAGCAGTGTCGTGAATGAGATGAGCATGGAGAATGTACGGAACGGAAATAGCTGTTCACCGTCGTCGAAATATGGATACTCTATGAACGGTTTGAGATTCAACAGTGGTTCACCGCCGCCAAGTCGTAATATCAGGCCGATGGTATAAGCAAAAAATGAGCCATAGGTGTTTGTGAAGTCAATGTAAAAAACGGAGACGAGTTGGGGAAATAGGATAACGTATACAAAGTCAGAACATAGATAATAGAGACCGTATATTGAGTTTATGGTAATTGCTAGTATGGTGGCAATGGATCCAAAGATGATAATTGAAAATCTCATCATCCATACGATCTCTTTCTCGGTTGCCTATGAAAAAATAAAATCATTAAATTCATAATTATAATTAGGCATATATCGTGTTCACTTCATTCGTTTGTGATTCATTCATTCTAAAGATCGATTCAGAACATAATTAGGGCTGAGGTGGGAACATTTTAAGGATATGTTAAATGCTCAGAAATGACAATGTTATAGTTTACAGACACATTTCAATCTCTTAAATATCAACTTAAGTCATCAAAACGGTTTTACCACCCTTTATCTCCGAAGTAAACATCAAAATGTTATATGGGATAGATTACGAAATATATTTTGAGTTGTTTTCATATGTTACTTGAATACATTTTCGGTACAATAACAATTAAAAATAACGAAACATGTTCATTATGAATCAGTACAGATCGTTATTATTCCGCGGGTTATTCCGTCACTACAGAAAATTTTTATCATCCTGAACTTCAACATCTGAAAAAGAACCATAACAACCCACTCATTCTATATTAGTTTATGCTGGTGCTGTCATTGCCTTCAGCATCTGGACAAGTGTCATTAGGTATATCATCATTAGTTGGTGCCGTGGCTGGAGGACCTTCAGAAAATGTCTTTTCTGTTTTTGGTCAGGTGTGAATAATTTACCAAAAAATCACACAATTCACGCACAATATAGGCCTATATATATTTTAAATTCTATTTCACGGTCCAATTGCTTAAACTCGCTTTGCATATGGTCTCTGGGTATACAGGTAGTCTACTGCATATGATCCAGTTACCGACTGCATATGATGTATTCGCAGGTTGTCAATATAAGTAAAGAGGTTTGTTGTATATGTATGAATATGAAAATTACGTGACTATAAAAATGTTGACGTTGCGATTGACTTATAATGGCAATGTCTTAAATATTTTATTCCAAAAATAAAATTACCTAAAGATCTTTTACTTGATTTTAAAATTCTATATATAAATAAAACTATAAATTAATCTATATTATAATTACGTCAGACAACGTCAGGGATTCAAACCTACCGGTCTGTAAGACTGTAACAACATTGATCATCAAAGTCTTCAGCTCACGATGTGCACGTAATTTCATATTTCAGCTTAATTGAGGGAAATAATGAATTTTACAGACGATTTTTTACTCTCACATGTCGTTTAAATGGAACTGGATATCAATATTTGTTGTATACTTCAAAGAGACAATGGCCAAACACAGACGTATTGATCGCATAATATGAAAGCTAACCAATTGTTTTTATCAAATTAATGCTACTTACAATTAATTATATTTCAATTGCGTATAACTAGGGAGCAGTCATTGTAAAATTACATTGATTTTTATGGTGATGAAACCAAACAAAACGAAAATTCTTTCTGGCTGTTTTTCTTTTATGATAGTTGAGGCATCGGGCTGTTGGATCTCCTGATTTCATTTTGGAGAAAACGTGTACAAACCTAGGCCTCTATAGAGTGGTCTGCATTTTCCAATACGGCAGCAGGCCGTTCAGGGTAGCACATGATTTCCTTAATAGGTTGTGATAGTGTTGAAGAAAGGTTCCATTTTAATCCAGTATAAGGCAATTTCTCGGGAAGAAAATAATTTCAGTCTTTCTTTTTTTCAACGACTGGATCATACTTGGTGAAATTCTAGGAGAGAATACTTACTGTTCATTTGGTATTTCATTTAGTATTACTTCTTTCAGCACAAAAATTACAATATTTCCAAACATACCAACTAAACATCTGGTTGGTTGTAAAGTAAATAGGCTTTTGCTCCATGACTATTGTACAAGCATGGAATTGAATATTACTTTGTGATATATGTGTAACAGAACACAAAACTAAGAAAAAATCCATAATTTATTAATAAAAAAAAAAACCAACCTACATTATGTCTTATCAGACCTTTGTATATATTTCGAGCGAACATGCAACTTGCAGAGAGAATAGTTGAATCTGCTGACGACATTACAGCAGCACAAATGGCTCCCAGGCCGATGATAGATACAACCTGTGGGGTTAGGTATTGTAAGGCTAGTGGTAGAACAATGTTACTATCTTTGATTTCTTGTCTGTAGTCTGTTGCAGTCCAATCTGGGAAAAGCAATATAAAATTAAAAGCAAACTATTTTACAAACGTTTTGAACACTGGAGAATTATTATTACATCATTATCATTATTATTATTACTATTATTAATATTATTATTATTATTGCCAAAAGAACGATCGAACAGCAGACAGCTAATAATTTTCAAAAACAACACAACAGATCGTATCTTCATCATGGGCAAAGCCTGTATTTAATCCAATAAGTTATGGCCTTAACGGCCCCAATAAGACATGTTTCGAATTTAATGTTGGGATGGCCTGAGTTGAGGTAATCAAAAAATAAAAGAGCATCCTCTTCTTTATTTTTTCAGTTTTTGTTCGTTCAGTTACAAAACCGGTCTTATTCGCACGTTAGTTGATAGGGCTTTTAAAATCAATAATAGTTGGAGGGGCTTTCATTATGATACCAAGGCATTAACTACCATCCTTAAGAGAAATTGTTTTCCTTCATACCTCATTGATCAAATAATTTTTCGTTATGTTAATTCAGTTCAATGTAAATGCAAAAGTACACTGGATAATACTAAAGAAAATACACCAATCACTTTTTATTTCAAATTACCTTATGTCGGCACATTTTCCAAAGTCCTTAGTAAGAAAATCCGTGCCTTATCGAATGAATTCTGTTATGACTTATATTTAAAAATTGTATTTTCCTCATTTAAAATTAAAAGTTTGTTTTCAGCTAAAGATCCCATCCCAGTTGGTCTCCGTTCGCGTGTCGTTTACAAATTTGTATGTGCAGGTTGTAATGCTTGTTATTATGGCGAAACAAGCCGACATTTCTATACAAGCATGCGTGAGCACCTAACACTGGATGGGAACTCGCATATATTAAAGCATCTGAAAAGTTCACGTCATTGCAAACAATCAGCCAATGAGGACTGTTTCACGATACTGGACTCCGCCTCTACAACCCAAATTTTAAAAATAAAAAAAAGCCTTGCATATTCAGTGGGAGCAGCCTGTAGAGCCCACAAATGTAAAAATCTACCACAAATGTAAAAATAACCACAAATGTCAAAACATTCAACCCGCAAATGTCAAAATAACCGCAAATGTCATAACATGTCAACCACAAATGTAAAAATAACCACAAATGTAAAAAAAATCTCCCACAAATGTAAAAATCTGTTTAACCACAAATGTAGTAACATTTCACCTACAAATGTAAAAATTTCCAATTTTTACCTCAAATGTTATAACATGTCAACCGCAAATATAAATATTTTCCTAAGCACTTAAATCCTTACAATATTCAAAGACCCTAATTAACTGCTATAATAGAGCAGCTAAAGAACCAAGTTGCGCATTTATACAGGGCCCATATAAGGATAAACTGCCATTCTTTCCGGTCAAGGTTTTCTCGGCGGTTTTATCATCCTGACCCCATACTATTTGAAATAAACTTGGGGCCACCCAGATTTTACCCCAAATCCAAGATGGCCTCCAAAATTCAAAATGGCCGCCAAAATTAAAATTATTAGAGATATACAGCATATTTATTCGGTGTTGTCAACTTTTTTAAGTGGAATTGTCACCTCAGACCTAAGCCTTTCAAAATCAATCAAGGGCCACCAAGAATTCAAATCCAAGATGGTCGCCAAAATCCAAAATGGAAAACCGAAAATCACAATTATTAGAGAAATGTAGCATATTATTCCGTTATGTCAATGTCTTTTTAGTTGATTTGTCACCTGGTACATAAACCATTCAAGATCAATCGAGGGCCACCCAGAAATTGGCCTCAATCTAAAATGGCCACCAAAATTCAAAATGGCTGCAAAAAATACAATTCCAGATTTGCAGCTTATTTATTGGTTCCAAATGTCGATGTTTTTTCAGGGGATTTGTCATCTGGGACATAAACCTTTCACGGTGAATCGAGGGCCACACAGAATTTGGTCTTAAATCCAAGATGGCCGCCAAAATCCAAAATGGCCGCCAGAATTAACTTAATTCGGTAAATTCTGCTATAATTTTTCCCTGTTTTTTTCCTGAAACATGTACATTTGAAGTTAACTTTAAGGCAACCCAAAAGTTGACTTCATATCCAAGATGGCCGACAAATAAAAAATGGCGACAAAATTACCTAATAGTAAGATGATACTGCCTGCAATTTTGTTTATTCTCATCTCACCTTGCCTATTGTTTCTAATCACGCTTGCATGAAATTCTCACTTTATACTATCTGACCTTTTCTACCCTCACACACTCCACTGAGGAAGGACTAGTGTTGTCCAAAAGCTCTGGCTCTATTTCTGGTTGTTTACGTACCGAGATCTACCGAGATCCAGCCGTTTTTTTCCCACAATATATA
>NW_022719802.1:398657-403594 GCF_011630105.1 Anneissia japonica
CTCTTTTTGGAAAAAAAAAACATTGCAATAGTTCAAATAGCTACATGCATATTTTGAACAATTTAAGGCCAAAACTAGGTGTCCATGACCAATGGTTATACAGCTATAGACATGCTATAGGGTCCTTTGTGTCAAAAGTCAAAAATGTCATTTCGGTCACTTTTAGAAAAAATGTTGCATTAGTGCAAATAGATATATATATATGTTCCGAACAAACTATGACCAACGGTTGAGGAGATTTAAATATCCTACAGGGTACCTAAGGTCAAAGTTTATAAACTTCATTTCCGGTCACTTTAGGACAACATGTTGCATAATAGGAACATGCATGTTATGAAACATTTGAGGCCAAAATTAGGTCTCTGTGGCCAACCGTTTTTTGAGATATGGATGATGCTGGATATCTAGGGTCAAAGGTCAGAAATGTTTTTCTGGTCACTTTTGGGCAAAATTTTACATTAGAGCAAATAGAAACATGCATCTTCAGAACATTTTGAAGCCGAAACTAGGTCTCTATGACTAACAGTTTTGTAGATATGGATATGCTGGTTCATGTAGGCTCAAAGGTCAAAAATGCCATTTCCGATCACTTTTTGACAAAATGCTACATTAGAACAAAAAGCAACATGTATGTTCCTAACAATTTTAGACCAAAACTAAGTCTGTACGATTTTCCATTGCCAAGATATATGGATCCCGTCTTTTAGAGGCGGTCTATTTAAATTTAAAATGGCGGTCATAGCAGGCGTCAGAAACTTGGCACACATTTTTTTTTAAATTCACACATATTAAAGATTTTGTGCCAAGTTTCATGCTTTGGTAATAAAGTGCACATCTTGGCCCTTAGCTGCTCTACTAAAATGCGCAACTTGGTGCTTCAGCTGCTCTACTATAGCAGTTAATTAGGGTACAGTATTTTCAATATCCTAAGGATTTAAGTGCTTAGGAAAATTTTTACATTTGCGGTTGACATGTTATTACATTTGAGGTAAAAATGGAAATTTTTACATTTGTAGGTGAAATGTTACTACATTTGTGGTTAAACAGATTTTTACATTTGTGGGCGATTTTTTTACATTTGTGGTTATTTTTACATTTGTGATTGACATGTTATGACGTTTGCGGTTATTTTGACATTTGCGGTAGAATGTTTTGACATTTGTGGTTATTTTTACATTTGTGGTAGATTTTTACATTTGTGGGTTCTACACAGCCCTCACTGAACAAACAGCTTGTTCATGTTAATTTATCTTTGTCATTCTAAATTCATTCCATTCTCCCCTTTGTGGCATAAATACTGCACTCCGATTTTACCTTATCTTTATTTATATTTTGCTTTGTAGTACTGTTACGGTTCATTCTAAAATTTTTTAGCATGCATAACATTGAATTTTTACTCCCCTATATTAATGATTGCCTGCGTGCAATAGATAACTGACGATGGTAGTAGACTGCCGAAACATGTCTTATTTGGGCCGTTAAGGCTATAACTTATTGGATTAAATACAGGCTTTGCCTATGATGAAGATACGACCTGTTGTGTTGTTATATATATATATATATATATATATATATATATACAAATGATTTATATATATATATATATATACAAATGATAAAATTCGAATGTTAAAAAGGAGGAATCTGCGAGTATAAACAAAATATTGTTTCAAGAAAGTATAATACATACTCCAAGTATTGAAATACACGCCATCGTGTTGGGATGCAATATTTTGACATTAATTATGTCATCATCATGATTATTATGTGATCATTAGGATGATCATTCCTGATGATGACATAATTAATGTCGAAATATTGAATCCCAACACGATAGCGTGTATTTCAATACTTGGAGTATGTATTATACTTTCTTATCTGAGATTTATTTATTTATTTATTTATTTCATTTCATCAGACCAACAGCGAATCATCGCCACTAACAGGCTGGTAAAATATATAAAATTTAAATATATCAAATATATAGACGAAAGAGTACAAAAATCTCACCTATTCAAATGATTAATAATAATATAACGAAATATAGACAAACTATTGTGAAAAATGTCAATATTAGAGGTTAAAATAAGAGAATTATATTGAAGAGAAAGTCTAGAAATAAAACTACGTTTACAGACATCAACTCTACAAAAGGGGACATTAAAGGTAGGACAGGAACGAAGACTTCATTAAAACATTTTTTCAAAAAACCTAATAAACTTAAGATGCATCCTATCGATGCGAATTAACTGAGATTCGGATGCTGAACTAAAAATAACACAGCAATATTCCAAATGAGAAGTAACTAAATAACGATATAAGGCAATAATGGCACCAGGGCTATTTATTTCTCTACAATGTCTCCAAATAAACCCAATCATTCTGTTTCCCTTACTAATAAGATGATCAATATGTTTACAAAATGTAAGCTTACAGTCGATGAAGACACCCAGATCGCGATGAACAGAAACTTTTTCTAAAACAATATCCCAAATTTTATAAGGAAAATATAAAGGTTTTAATTTAAGAGAAACAGACATTGATTTACATTTGGAGACATTGAGAGAAAGACCCCAGTGCCGACTCCATGCAACGACAGCATCAAGATCTTCCTGAAGACCCCTAGCATCACTCTCAGTCCCGACAATACGATACAGCTTCAGATCATCAGCGTACATAAGGCAATGTGAGTTGTTGACAAAATAAGGAAGATCATTAATGAATAAATTAAAAAATAAAGGACCAAGGATAGACCCTTGGGGGACGCCAGATGGAACGGGTTTGGATTTAGAACAAAAACCGTCAATAATCAGTAGACCTTTCGGTTTTTGGAAAATATTGTTTCCCGACCGAGATTCGAAGCCAGTACCTTCTGTTGTCAATATGCAGACGTCACAGACAACGGGGCTTTGTTGAGAATACGATTATCCGATTAGAAACAATCGGTTTTTATTTGACACTGTTTCATATGCGTGGAAATACGCTTGTTCTTGGCGCATTGGAAATAAAAGAGATTTACATGATACGTTTTAATCATCTAACAACAAGACGGGATCTCCGAAAAAATATTTTATTAAATATATAAATAATTATACAGTATAGAGTAGCGATATACCATTACCATAAGGAAATGCCATTATTATTTGGAAATTATTTTATATATTTTATAATTTAATTCAATTTTTATTGTCAAACACTGTAAAATATACGGTTTGAAATTCCAGCTGTTTGTTCACAGATTCAAAATATATAAATATATACTTAAAGAAACAATCACCTACAAGAAAAGCAAAACACGATACATCACATCAGAAAATGTTATTTTTTAAAATATTTTATGTCACTTACTTGTACTTGCTGCAACGATTCCGATAAGACATGGGGGTATTGTCATAAAAAGACAGCCCATTGAACCAGCGAAGGACAGAATCTGTGCATTCCGAGCACTTTTCGCGGACAGCACGCGCTGAAAATACTCTTGCCATGGCAAACCTCCTAAAAGCTAAGAATCAAAACAAATTTTGACAGTTAGTACTAAATAGTTTTCAGGCTGCATAATTATTCTTAGAAAAGGATTTCAATTCTCAATCCACAGAAGGATTAGCAGCACACTGGATTGGCCCTAAAACCACCTAGTATAATGAAATAATAATAATAATAACAACAACAACAACAACAACAACAACAACAACAACAACAGCAGCAGCAGCAGCAGCAACAACAACAACAACAATAATAATAATAATAATAATAATAATAATAATAATAATAATAATAATAATAATAATAATAATAATGAAATTCATTGTAGTACAGAAGTAGGCCTATTATTGATTAATCACCAGTATACCACTTTATATGAGTTAAAAAAATAATACGATACGTTTCAATAGATTTTTAAAATAGTATAACCATCTAGGCCTTGCATACATGGTTGAGCTTGAAAATTGTTGTGATGTTTTTAAAATATATGTATATAAACAAATGGATAATTAACAGTGCTCAAACATCGGTGGCCGACTTCTTCGGCCGCGTTGAATTTTTATGGAGCGCCATTTGGGCATTATGCCACACTACATGCAGTCGTATAGGGCTATGCCTTTAATAAATTTCTTAATATAATGTAGCCTAGAGTGGTATACTTCTTCACAATGTATTGCTTTCATGTAGAGTATCATTTACTTATTTATTTCAGGTATGTGAAATTTTATTGAAGCATTGCTATTATTACAGTACTCAAAAAAAATTGATCAGGCAGTGGAAATGCTACCCGGTATGCTAAATATTCAATTGCTTTAAGACAGATGTACGGTACCCGCCAAACTGTGCAGAGAATATTTTCAAAAATCGTAGAATCTCACTAAAAAAAAAAAATACAAATGACTTACGAATTAACTTCACATGCTTAAATACTTTATGGCCAATTACAATAAAAAAAAATAGCCTGCTTACTAATATTATAATAATACTTTTATTTGGAACTACAGTACGCTTGTTTCATCTGTGGCACATTTAAAATGTTTGGGCAATGATGCAGCTGATGAGCACTGCATATAGAAATAGGTTCCCAGCAGGAGCGTACACATGTCTACTGCTTCATAGGCCTAAGTTATTTCGTAATAAGCCACTTGTACGATTTTTGAAAATATTCTCTGCACAGTCGAGCGGATACCGTACATCTGTCCTGAAGAAATGGAATATTTAGCATTTCGGGTAGCATTTGAACTGCCTGATCAACTTTGTTTGAGTACTGTAATAGCACTGCTTTAATAAAACTCCACATACCTGAAATGAATAAGTAAATGTAAATGATACTGTATGTGAAAGCAATAAATTGTGCAGAAGTATAGCACTCTAGGATACATTCTATTAGGACATTTATTAAGGCATTGCCCTATACCATTGCAGTATGTAGTGTGGGATCTGTCTCTTATACA
>NW_022719802.1:403736-405837 GCF_011630105.1 Anneissia japonica
TTAAATAAAGTGAATAAGATAGTGTCTGTCTCTTATACACATCTAGATGTGTATAAGAGACAGTTCAAATGCTACCCGAAATGCTAAATATTCCATTTCTTCAGGACAGATGTACGGTATCCGCTCGACTGTGCAGAGAATATTTTCAAAAATCGTACAAGTGGCTTATTACGAAATAACTTAGGCCTATGAAGCAGTAGACATGTGTACGCTCCTGCTGGGAACCTATTTCTATATGCAGTGCTCATCAGCTGCATCATTGCCCAAACATTTTAAAACATGTGCCACTGATGAAACAAGCGTACTGTAGTTCCAAATAAAAGTATTATTATAATATTAGTAAGCAGGCTATTTTTTTTTTATTGTAATTGGCCATAAAGATATTTAAGCATGTGAAGTTAATTCGTAAGTCATTTGTATTTTTTTTTTGAGTGGGATTCTACGATTTTTGAAAATATTCTCTGCACAGTTTGGCGGGTACCGTACATCTGTCTTAAAGCAATTGAATATTTAGCATACCGGGTAGCATTTCCACTGCCTGATCAATTTATTTTGAGTACTGTAATAATAGCAATGCTTCAATAAAATTTCACATACCTGAAATAAATAAGTAAATGATACTCTACATGAAAGCAATACATTGTGAAGAAGTATACCACTCTAGGCTACATTATATTAAGAAATTTATTAAAGGCATAGCCCTATACGACTGCATGTAGTGTGGCATAATGCCCAAATGGCGCATATATATATATATATATATATATGTATATATATATGTATATGTATATATTACAGTACTCAAACAAACATATACATATATATATATATTATATATATGTATAATAAAATAAGGAATAAAAATGTATATAGCATACCAATAGTAATGTATAGTCACACCATATACCGGCATATCTATTATCCCATGTACCTAACCACGTAGAACTGGTCTCGACTATACTGCTGACATGTTCGTTTGTGAATGTGAATGGAACCGATAACCACTGTTGATATAAATCATGCTCATTAATTCATCTTCATAATTTCTTTCTAAACAAGCATTTTATTAAATTAGCAATGGTTTTAAAGTTTAAAGACTATGTCAGATATTTCTGCCATGGTATGACAGATACCAAGTACGAAGTACAAAGTAAGCAAAACAAAATCGTTAGCCTTAAAAATAACATATATTCGGGGAAGGGTGGTGGGACGGGGGTAAAATTTCGTTCTAAAACAGTGATTAGGTAATGATAGCCAGGTTGGTAGTGTCATCAGATAAAAAAATAAATCTTTGTCAATTTTTTTTTCAGGTCGCTTTGTCAATAGATTGATCAGAATAAAAAATCCTAGGTTACCTTAATGTTACCTTAAAGACCTTAAATGTTTTTAATAAACTGAATTATTTATAGAAGTTAGGAGCTATGACACAAGTCATATACAATTTAGTGGTTTCGAAAATGATGTATTTTGAATCGTCTGAGATGTAAAAAGGTTAGCAAAGAACGTGCTTATTATATTGAAGAATTTTCATTCAATAAAACCAGTATGCTTACGTTTTTTAATGTAAACGGTTTCGCTAACTACCAGTTAGCTTTGTTAGTACGATTGTGGCTTGGTTGTTGCTACTTCATTGTAGTTAGCGAAAAAAACATGTTTTATAACAATAAAAATGATTTATATATATCATTTTGTTTAAAATAACATACAGTTCAAAAACCCTTTTCATTTTGTATCTGCGCAAACTGCTACCAAGGTCAATATCTGTTTACGTCAAAAGGGTAAGCATACTGAAGAAAATTCTGTAATAGTAAATGTGAAAACCGATGAAATTTTGTCAACATATGCTCATTATATTTGTACCAAAATGTATTACATAGGGACTTTATTACATTTATGGCCAGAGATATTAAACGTATGACCTTCTCACAGCAATATTTAATCATTACATTTAAAACCAGAAGTCATTAAATTTGGAACTTTTATTATATTAAAGATAAACATTATTACAAATAGGATATTGGGCTAAATTTTTCTTATTGACATAATGAGAACTGATGATATGATGCTTCACTAAGTAAAACAAAATCATATACAGTTATAT
>NW_022719802.1:406692-408087 GCF_011630105.1 Anneissia japonica
TAATTTTCTGATTATCTCATAAATATTAATTATTATTATTATTATTGTTATTATTATTATTATTATTATTATTATTATTATTATTATTATTATTTAGTTAACATAATTATTACTCTTTTACTAATATAGTAAACATACATCTGAAATACATCCCGGTATTTCCGAGTCTAGGTTCGGGTTTCGGGACCGAAAATACTTCACTTTAATATGATTATTTTATTAAAGTGAATTATTGTACAATGTGTCACTTTTTTTACTAAAGTAATCCATAGTACCTTCTTGGAGTCCAGGTTTCGGGCAGGAATATTGACATGACTTCTAATGTATATGATAACAGATACTTTATGGTCATGAATGGATTTATTCGGTGTAAACACCGAGGATACCCTATGAAAGTCTGAAGAAGACTTATTTCCAATGGGGTTCTTCTAATGGTGATTATGCAGACACGGAGAGTCTCTTTATATACAAATAGGCCTATTCACAAAAGAGATAATATGGGTCTATATAGCTCTGTCCTTCTAGAGTAGGTCCAGAAAATCATTACACATGTTAAGAGTGCTATCTGAACAAAGACGGAGGACCATCACAATTCGTTTTTTAAATAAAGTGAATAAGATAGTGTACTGCAAAAATGATAGAAAAATAAATTGTTTAATAATGCCATAACCAGATGAAATGCGATGCTTATTCCTCCATGAATAAATAAAGTGCAAGAAACAAGAACTCATTATATAATGGAATATGAATAACAATGACTTATAGCAATTACGTTATATTTATACGAGTTGATGAGTATAGTGAAATACAAAAGGCAGGAAAATTTTGATTAGGTATAGACTAATTGAGTGGTTATATATTGTATACCAATAGTAATATTTTCAAAGAGCGAAGCGATCAATGTGGTCTTCAGGAACACACAGATCAAAGGTTCTGATATTGTGGAGGACAAATTCGAAAGATGTGTTCATCCTGTTTTTTAATACGTCCCGAGCAGAACGAGCAATTTCGAGCTATCAATGCATGGTATTAGATTGTTCGTAAGGGTGCGGGGCCTTTAAAGATCGGGAGCCCTGTTTCAGTGAACCGCCTGAACCTCTGAGGCAGATGAATGTAGGATTTGGTAGTAGGGGCTGCGTGCAAGGGCGCAGATCTGTTTTGAAGGGTGGGGTGGAGGAAATTTTGTGGAAATAGTACCTGTAGATAGCCGTACATGACACTGTTATATACCATAATAATATTCATTATCATCACATCACCGTTATATAGTCAAAATGAAGCGTCAACAAATTCTCATGACCTTTTATCAACGATTATCGGAAACCTCAGAGACCTACCGGTAATTAATATGCAGGGATGGCGCCAGGATTTGCCCGACGGGGGAGGGGTCCAAGG
>NW_022719802.1:408206-408976 GCF_011630105.1 Anneissia japonica
GAGAAGCCCCGGACATTTTGACAATTTAGGGGTTTCAAAGGCTTATTCAATCGATTTTTTTAAAATGAAGCGCCAGAAAGTCCCTTACTCAGCAATTTTCGGAAATCACAGAGATCCAATAATATGAGTGATGTACCATAGAAAATAAACTAAAGAAACACTTTCTTTGATGTATTTAATTTACTTTACCTATATTCAAAACGGAGAGTCCACACCCGTCTCAGCCCCACCATAGTTGGGGCTGACGTGGTAAAATTTGGGGAATTAGTACCTATAGATTGCCGGATTATTGTTTAAAATAACATACAGTTCAGTAAGCCTTTTTATTTTGTATCTGCGCAAGCTGCTACCAAGGTCAATATATATCTGTTTACGTCAAAAGGGTAAGCATACTGAAGAAAATTCTGTAATAGTAAATGTGAAAACCGATGAAATTTTGTCAACATATGCTCATTATATTTGTACCAAAATGTATTACATAGGGACTTTATTACATTTATGGCCAGAGATATTAAACGTATGACCTTCTCACAGCAAAATTTAATCATTACATTTAAAACCAGAAGTCAGTAAATTTGGAACTTTTATTATATTAAAGATAAACATTATTACAAATAGGATATTGGGCTAAATTTTTCTTATTGACATAATGAGAACTGATGATATGATGCTTCACTAAGTAAAACAAAATCATATACAGTTATATATATATATATATATATATATATATATATATATATATATATATATAATATTGAAAATTATTTGAA
>NW_022719802.1:409028-411141 GCF_011630105.1 Anneissia japonica
TAAGAGACAGCATATGTAGCACCCTAGTTTCATGGTCAAGGCTTTATTATGCTGGGTGGCATACTACGATGAGCTCCCATATCAGCTTCACTTCCACCCCCGACAGCTCACGGGCGTTACGCCACTGTTAGAAGTGCATCAGAATATTAGGGGTCCCAGATTGGAGGGTACATTGGAAAATTGAGTCGTACGTATGACTTAATGATCTAGTTTGTACGACCTAATTATCTCGTACCTATTTGATAAATATCTATAATAGAATCATGGGCGGATCCAAAATTTTCAAACGAGTGGGCACAACATTTTTTAGAATAGATAAGTGAGTAGCAAATATTTCATTACATAACATTGATATGCATTGAAATTTTAAAATTTAGTGGCAAAACCCGCCCTCTCCTTTACTGGATCCGCGCCTGAGAATGAAGCACCGACAGCTCATCTAGGGCAGTTAGGCTTAGAACAAATAACCATAGATATACTCGGATCACATTATAGATTTTTAGAAAAAAAAAAACAAAAACTTCGGGGCTTTAATAGTATGACATGAATATAAAAAACGGGTTTTTTTTTACACGATTGGTGTACATTTTTGCTATTACTGTTGTGCTGTGTTCTAGAACTGAAAATAATGGTGGGCGGAAGTGACGAGTGTAATAGAATGTCAAGACTACCATGGGGTGGATATGAGTGCGGTTGACCACTCGTCGTAAGTAAGTACATGAATTTTCTGATTATCTCATAAATATTAATTATTATTATTATTATTGTTATTATTATTATTATTATTATTATTATTATTATTATTATTATTATTATTTAGTTAACATAATTATTACTCTTTTACTAATATAGTAAACATACATCTGAAATACATCCCGGTATTTCCGAGTCTAGGTTCGGGTTTCGGGACCGAAAATACTTCACTTTAATATGATTATTTTATTAAAGTGAATTATTGTACAATGTGTCACTTTTTTTACTAAAGTAATCCATAGTACCTTCTTGGAGTCCAGGTTTCGGGCAGGAATATTGACTTCTAATGTATATGATAACAGATACTTTATGGTCATGAATGGATTTATTCGGTGTAAACACCGAGGATACCCTATGAAAGTCTGAAGAAGACTTATTTTCAATGGGGTTCTTCTAATGGTGATTATGCAGACACGGAGAGTCTCTTTATATACAAATAGGCCTATTCACAAAAGAGATAATATGGGTCTATATAGCTCTGCCCTTCTAGAGTAGGTCCAGAAAATCATTACACATGTTAAGAGTGCTATCTGAACAAAGACGGTAGCACCATGACCCAAAATAATGGCCAAATCACAATTCGTTTTTTAAATAAAGTGAATAAGATAGTGTACTGCAAAAATGATAGAAAAATAAATTGTTTAATAATGCCATAACCAGATAAAATGCGATGCTTATTCCTCCATGAATAAATAAAGTGCAAGAAACAAGAACTCATTATATAATGGAATATGAATAACAATGACTTATAGCAATTACGTTATATTTATACGAGTTGATGAGTATTGTGAATTACAAAAGGCAGGGAAATTTTGATTAGGTATAGACTAATTGAGTGGTTATATATTATATACCAATAGTAATATTTTCAAAGAGCGAAGCGATCAATGTGGTCTTCAGGAACACACAGATCAAAGGTTCTGATATTGTGGAGGACCAATTCGAAAGATGTGTTCATCCTGTTTTTTAATACGTCCCGAGCAGAACGAGCAATTTCGAGCTATCAATGCATGGTATTAGATTGTTCGTAAGGGTGCGGGGCCTTTAAAGATCGGGAGCCCTGGTTCAGTGAACCGCCTGAACCTCTAAGGCAGATGAATGCAGGATTTGGCGGTAGGGGTGCGTGCAAGGGCGCAGATCTGTTTTGAAGGGTGGGGTGGAGGAAATTTTGTGGAAATAGTACCTGAAAATGGCCGTACATGACACTGTTATATACCATAATAATATTCATTATCATCACATCACCGTTATATAGTCAAAATGAAGCGTCAACAAATTCTCATGACATTTTATCAACGATTATCGGAAACCTCAGAGACCTAATTAATATGCAGGGATGGCGCCAGGATTTGCCCGACGG
>NW_022719802.1:411664-442018 GCF_011630105.1 Anneissia japonica
TATTCGACGCTGCATTGAACGGAATCGAATTGCTGCCAACGTAAAAATATTTTTTAGACATTATCTCGTACGTACGAGATATTATCTCGTACGAACCACTTAATATCTCGTACGTACGAGCTAACGCGTAGGAGAAACATATGTAGCACCCTAGTTTCATGGTCAAGGCTTTATTATGCTGGGTGGCATACTACGATGAGCTCCCATATCAGCTTCACTTCCACCCCCGACAGCTCACGGGCGTTACGTCACTGTTAGAAGTGCATCAGAATAATAGGGGTCCCAGATTGGAGGGTACATTGGAAAATTGAGTCGTACGTATGACTTAATGATCTAGTTTGTACGACCTAATTATCTCGTACCTATTTGATAAATATCTATAATAGAATCATGGGCGGATCCAAAATTTTCAAACGAGTGGGCACAACATTTTTTAGAATAAATAAGTGAGTAGCAAATATTTCAATACATAACATTGATATGCATTGAAATTTTAAAATTTAGTGGCAAAACAGAGAGGCGCACGTGATCTCCGTGCCACACCCCCGCCCCCTCCTTTACTGGATCCGCGCCTGAGAATGAAGCACCGACAGCTCATCTAGGGCAGTTAGGTTTAGAACAAATAACCATAGATATACTCGGATCACATTATAGATTTTTAGAAAGAAAAAGAGAAAAACTTCGGGGCTTTAATAGTATGACATGAATATAAAAAACGGTTTTTTTACACGATTGGTGTACATTTTTGCTATTACTGTTGTGCTGTGTTCTAGAACTGAACAAAAATGGGGGGGGGGGGGGGGTGAGGAGTGTAATAGAATGTCAAGACTACCATGGGGTGGATATGAGTGCGGTTGACCACTCGTCGTAAGTACATGAATTTTATGAATTATCTGATAAATATTAATTATTATTATTATTGTTATTATTATTATTATTATTATTATTATTATTATTATTTAGTTAACATAATTATTACTCTTTTACTAATGTAGTAAACATCCATCTGAAATACATCCCGGTATTTCCGAGTCTAGGTTCGGGTTTCGAGACCGAAAATATTCACTTTAATATGATTATTTTATTAAAGTGAATTATTGTACAATGTGTCACTTTTTTACTAAAGTAATCCATAGTACCATCTTGGAGTCCAGGTTTCGGGCAGGAATATTGACATGACTTCTAATGTATATGATAACAGATACTTTATGGTCATGAATGGATTTATTCGGTGTAAACACCGAGGATACCCTATGAAAGTCTGAAGAAGACTTATTTCCAATGGGGTTCTTCTAATGGTGATTATGCAGACACGGAGAGTCTCTTTATATACAAATAGGCCTATTCACAAAAGAGATAATATGGGTCTATATAGCTCTGTCCTTCTAGAGTAGGTCCAGAAAATCATTACACATGTTAAGAGTGCTATCTGAACAAAGACGGTAACACCATGACCCAAAATAATGGCCAAATCACAATTCGTTTTTTAAATAAAGTGAATAAGATAGTGTACTGCAAAAATGATAGAAAAATAAATTGTTTAATAATGCCATAACCAGATGAAATGCGATGCTTATTCCTCCATGAATAAATAAAGTGCAAGAAACAAGAACTCATTATATAATGGAATATGAATAACAATGACTTATAGCAATTACGTTATATTTATACGAGTTGATGAGTATTGTGAAATACAAAAGGCAGGGAAATTTTGATTAGGTATAGACTAATTGAGTGGTTATATATTGTATACCAATAGTAATATTTTCAAAGAGCGAAGCGATCAATGTGGTCTTCAGGAACACACAGATCAAAGGTTCTGATATTGTGGAGGACAAATTCGAAAGATGTGTTCATCCTGTTTTTTAATACGTCCCGAGCAGAACGAGCAATTTCGAGCTATCAATGCATGGTATTAGATTGTTCGTAAGGGTGCGGGGCCTTTAAAGATCGGGAGCCCTGGTTCAGTGAACCGCCTGAACCTCTGAGGCAGATGAATGCAGGATTTGGCGGTAGGGGCTGCGTGCAAGGGCGCAGATCTGTTTTGAAGGGTGGGGTGGAGGAAATTTTGTGGAAATAGTACCTGTAGATGGCCGTACATGACACTGTTATATACCATAATAATATTCATTATCATCACATCACCGTTATATAGTCAAAATGAAGCGTCAACAAATTCTCATGACCTTTTATCAACGATTATCGGAAACCTCAGAGACCTAATTAATATGCAGGTATGGCGCCTGTATTTGCCCGACGGGGAGGGGGTCCGAGGTCCCCGACGGGGTGGGGGAGGGGGAGATGCCCCGACGAGGGGGCAGATTTCCTGGACAAGAGCTAAGTGGGCGTGGTCAAACGTCGCTTAAAATATCTTAAAAGTCGGGGAAGAAGCCCGGACATTTTGACAATTTAGAGGTTTCAAAGGCTTATTCGATTTTTTAAAAATGAAGCGCCAGAAAGTCCCTTAATCAGGGATTTTCGGAAATCACAGAGATCCAATTAATATGAGTGATGTACCATAGAAAATAAAACTAAAGAAACACTTTCTTTGATGTATTTAATTTACTTTTTTTCTTTTTTCCCTGTTGCTGACCACTTTAATTCACTAAACCATTATATCAGTGATTTGTGCTCTTTAATCGTATGTAACGATTTCAAATCGGCTAAGGTTTGTAGATGTGCTGAGATTCGTTGGATCCTCGGTCCCAAATCTCATAATAATGGTTTAAACAAAGATTTAGGCTTTATGAGCGAACATTCTTTTTTTTTTCTCTTTCTTTTGTGGGAATCGCCCACTTTTATTTCAATACTTTTTCATTTAACACAAATACAGGAATTTGTACAAAATGACGCTCGGGTTGTAGAAGCCCTTAGATACACAGATATCATTTTCAAAAGAGCTTACAGTTTCTCATTATTATTATTATTATTTTTTCATTTTTATATTTTTGATCCTTTTGTTAAACATTATGTCATAATCATAATAATATAAATTTAGTATACATCACATATAGCACATCATAATTCTTTATGCATATTTGTCTTGTAAATTTCAGCAATACATACACTTTTTGTTCAAAATACGGGATTTTTTTTTGGATTTTTGTAACTTGTACTATTTTAACACATCAATTTATGTTTATAAAGAAATAAACAAAAACCAAAGCACAACAAAAATTACCTGACAATAACAACATAAATAAAGCTTTCCCAAATTTCTGAAAGTCAAAATTTGACCACTTTTTTTGGCTTTTTCTTTGTTTGTTAAAAACTCACAAGTGACAAAACTTAAACTCAAATGTAAACATTGTCCAAGGACATTTCTTCCCTAGATTTAGTCTATACATCACTTTACATTTAAATATACAAAAAGTTAAAATTGAAACTAACACATTTGTCTTCTTATCACAGCTTGCAAGTACGATATCCATCAAGTTTACTTTATCAGGCTTCTTTAGGCACAATTGTAACATAATATGGAATTTTTTCCAACATGAATCATTTTCTTTACAGTTTAACAACATATGTTTTTCATTTTCTATTTCGTTACATGCTTCGCAGAAGTCTGTGTTTGACAGGTTTCATATCTTTTGCCGACTTTTCGTTGGCAAGATTTTGTATAATAATTTATAATTAAATTGAGCAACCTTTTTAATATGTAGCATTGAGTGTACTTTCTCTTTCCAACAATGTTCCCAGTTAATTGAATTGTTTTGTAATTCATTTTCCCATTTGATTTGAACATTCGGTATGCTATATATTAGTTTTAAAAATGATGTGTAGAATTTTTTAACATTTTGTTTCTTCAAAATAATGTCATAATTTGTTTTACAATCGTTCCCAAATTTCTGAAAGTCAAAATTTGACCACTTTTTTTTGGCTTTTTCTTTGTTTGTTAAAAACTCACAAGTGACAAGACTTTTAAACTAAGATGTAAACATTGTCCAAGGACATTTCTTCCCAAGATTTAGTCTATACATCACTTTACATTTAAATATACAAAAAGTTAAAATTGAAACTAACTCATTTGTCTTCTTATCACACGATACGATATTCATCCATTTTACTTTATCAGGCTTCTTTAGGCACGATTGTAACATAATATGGGTTTAACAGCATATGTTTTTCATTTTCTATTTCGTTACATGCTTCGCAGAAGTCTGTGTTTGAGAGGTTCCATAATCTTTTGCCGACTTTTCGTTCTCAAGATTCTGTGTAATAATTTATAATTAAATTGAGCAACCTTTTTAATATGTAGCATTGAGTGTACTTTCTCTTTCCAACAATGTTCCCAGTTAATTGAATTGTTTTGTAATTCATTTTCCCATTTGATTTGAACATTTGGTATGCTATACATTGGTTTTAAAAATAATGTGTAGAATTTTTTAACTTTTTGTTTCTTCAAAATAATGTCATAATTTGTTTTACAATCGTTTTCTCTGTGTGTTAAACAGTAGGGATTATATTTGATAATATTTTTCCAACTATTTGGAATGGCTGCATTTAATTTTGTATGCTCAATTAAAGCGTTGTGTGTTTTTGAGAGAGATGAATTATTTCGTTCACCTGCTTAATTCTATCATTTACAATGATGTCACCTACATTTTGTATATTTGACTCAATCCAAAATTTATTAAAAAGAGATTTATTGTTTACAGTAATATTCTTATTTTCCCAAATTCATTGTAGTTTTACCTCACATATGCAATGCGGTTGGAGTTCCTGAATGTTATTATAACGGATACACGTATCAATAAAATTCCTATAGAATATTGGTAATTTATTCAATGAAGCATGTTCCTCTAAGTTAACCTTTGACATACATACTGTATACTCAATAGGATGCATATAAAATAATGGAATACATTTCCATTTGCCTGGATCAGGACTTAATATCCTTTTTATCCAACTTAGCTGAAGTGAATCAACCAACGAGTTAATATCTATCATTTTCAAACCTCCTAGATTGATGTCTTGAACTATTATATTTCTCTTTATTTTATCTTTTTTCCCACTCCATAAGAAATTATATAGAATCTTATTTATTTTGGGAATAATATCTTTTGGAACATCAATAATGCATTTAATTTACATTACCTATATTCAAAACGGAGAGTCCACACCCATCTCAGCCCCACCATAGTTGGGGCTGACGTGGTAAAATTTGGGGAATTAGTACCTATAGATTGCCGGATATGACACTTTTTAAAAATTTATCATCATGGATCTAATTAATTAATAGAAAATAAAACAGAGCAAGGATTGCTGTAGTGAAAGCTGTAGCGACTGTGTAGCGATTCTATGAAAGCAGTCTTTACTTTACCTAGGTCTACTTCATGTGCCGAAACTAATCTTATCTTTACAAACATTTTCCTATACCGGTATGTTGCTATAATAAGATGTACTCTGGCTTTACAGCGCTCTATCGTTAAAACATGGGTGGTTTATGCAGTTTATTTTAACAATTTTCAGGCATCTTCTTGACTTATGAAATTGCTTTGCGTACGAAAAGTTAGGGGGACCATCGGGAAGATAAACCCAATTTGTCGGTGAGAAATAAAATTGTATGTATTTTCTACATCCCATATTAGTAGGCTCTAAAGGCTATTAAATAAGTCTTTGAAACCCCTAATTGACCACTTTCGAAAAATTTTGAGCGACGCCTGACCATGCCTAATTTGCTCTCATCGGGAACCTTGGCCCCTCTTTGGATCCAAGGCATTCCAAGAACGGAAATGACCATCGTAGAGGGAAGAAAATCTCTGCGCAAAAACATAGAAAAACGGTATATAAAAAGAAAGAAAGAAAAAACAATAGCTTTTTCTGGTGCTGGTAAAAGGGTGGTGGGGGGGGGGGAGGAAACACCAATGGTTACCGCTGGTTTTTGCACTAAATATAACAAAAAACCTACAGAAAATCGAATGATGACAAAAAAATGACGACGGTTGTGTTTACGACGATAATGATTATGATGATAATGAAGACGATGATGATAATTAGGAATAATTATAATGATAACTATAATAACAATGATAATAAACTGAAAGTATTAATCAGTACACATGATAATAATTAAACGCAAGCAGATTATTAATTTCAATATAATATTTTTTTTTAATGAGAACTTGTATACTTGATTGGTATATTATAACTGGACGCAATGTTCTCGGAAAGCTGCCCTTTGTGGCAGTGTGTGCGCAGCTCTTTGAGAGGTCGATCTTTTATGCTGATTCTGCTGCTTTTGAAATTTGTATTTTTTTTTATTGTAATATTTTTTATATCCCTCATTCTATTTCGAAATTTGTATATAATATTTATCCCTCATTTTTGTTATTTTTTATTACTTAATATTTTTTTTTACCAATCTCAGACTCCCTGTGTCTTGCTCTCTTTTTAAATATGTTTGATTGTCCTTTTATATGATTGTCTTTTTATTAGATTGTCTTTTGCAATATGTAAATCCCGAGCAATTAAGATTTTACTGTGATTTGTCGATACTTTGAAATAAAGAAATGAACAAATAAATAAAGAGATGGGATTTGAGACCCTGTAATTATGGGGTGGGATGTTCTTGGATTTAAAGATTGTGTGCCTTCTAATGGATCAAGTGATATCTGTTTGGCGCGGATGAAGTAGAGAGTACGGAGGGCACGTGCAACCCCACACCACACCCCCACCCCGTTTTTCCAATAAATTTTTAAAATTTCAATGCATAACGATGTTAGGTATTAAAATAAATGATACTCAATCATCTATTCTGAAAAAAAAAGATATTTTATATATATATATATATATATATATATAAATATATAAACTCAAAACCCACCTTTTTAACATCTGAACATGCACAGCGCCTTTGATTTTTACTTCGGTTTAGTGATATTGGCGCTTTATAAATTATTATTATTATTATTATTATTATTATAATATTATTATTATTATTTTTATTATTTTATATATATATTATTATGCATATATTATTTTATATACATTAATATAATTATATTATTATATTATTTTTTTATATATATTATTATATATAAATTATTATATATTTTAGTTTATATATATATGTATATGTATATATGTATTATATATATGTATATATATGTATATGTGCGTTTGTAAGGGGGTAGTAGAGAGTATTTACTATTCATTTAATTCAATCTAACTCACCAAACCAAAAAATATACAAATCATCTGGACAACGTCGGTGTAAGCCACTGAATACAGACCTCCAAACAATGTATAGGACATGGCTATACATGCTGAGACAATGATGGCCGGAGTTGTGTCTATATCTAGAATTACACTGAAAGTTGATCCTAAAATATAAAAATGAAACTGTAAAATTAAAATATTAAATAAATTTAAAATCGAAACTCAGTTATTAGTTCATCTTATATGTTGTTTCGGTAGTATTTTTTCACTGGTGTTTCATAATTCTGTGAAAATTGTCTTTGTTTTGTTTATTATTGTCACTCAATTTGGTAATGGAACATTGTTTCTCTTTAGCAAATTTGCCCATTGCATACGTACCGGTATGTGTAATAAATTATTTGGTCGACCGGTGGATTTTTTGTTAGTTTGATTGGTTGATTAATAATTACCTAAAGCTGAAAGAATGGCACTGCAGTAGAACAGCTCTCCAGATAAAGCTTGTATAGACAGGAGTCCACACATCATTGGGCCAAACTTCAATTGGAAAGGGTCCAACATTGTTACATAATCTTGCTCTCTCATTTTTTTCGCAAAAAATAGTCCATCTTAAACGAAAACCCACATAGATTATACTGATCAATACAAAATTAGGTATAGTAAACTGGCATTGTGTGAATCAGACACTGTGCAACACAAAATCTAAAATGAAAAGTGAAGCCTTTCTGTCCTTGACGAGTTACATCTCCTGATTCGGCAGGTCCGTAGGCAGGGGCTTAAAACCTGTTATTTCACTAAAATTGTTCCCAGTTATCGAGAAATGCTATGGATCATTGGATTTCGTTTGCTAGCTCTTCCTAACCGTTTATTTTTAATAAATGTGGTACGAAATTTGATCGCAGATTCATCCATATGAACAAAATGTTACCGACATAATGGACATAACGTTACTTCTTCAGATCCCCAACAACACCCAAAGCAATGGACATTTAAATGGATTATTCTACGAATTACCAGAATTCAATTAAAAGCCCTAAAAATACTACTTTGTCGGAGCTTCCGGGAGCTTTTCCCTCCTAAGGATCACTTTGCTTGCAAACGCAACCCCCCACCTATCGAAAACCCTGGCTACGGTACGTGAGACATATTTTGCAAAAATGTTTTTTTCAGCCCCACCCCTCCCCCGCACCCCAAAAGGGAGAAATAATATAGGCTAATAGTAACTGATCATATTACTTCAGTCGATGGCAAGGTGTTTTTAAACGGTGGTGCTACATGCAGAATTAGTGATATTTCCACCCATTTTATTGTTTTGTCCACCTCTCAGTTTTTCTAGATGAAAATACAACCCAATTATCACTCATTCTCTTCACAATCTATCCATTCTATTATCAACTAAAATTATATGTATTGGTCTTTTGTAATGTAAAGTAGAGTATAAAACTTTGATAACCTTTCTAGATTAGCCTCCAATTTTACCTTTACCTTTACTTTAATAATTAAAAATTGATTTTTAAATTTTCGCATTTAATTGGGAAATGGAAATACACATTGCATATGACAACACTTCAACTTTTTGTATAATTACAGTACCGTTTTACTAATAAGGTTATGTTGGCTGACAGTTTGCGTCTAATTATCATTGCTTCTCTAAGGAAATTCTTTTCCTCTACTTTTTGCCACCCCATTTTATTCTGGTACCGGTGATGTCTTTGAAGAAGACGAATATTTTTATTACGCCTGCTGTACCACCAATAAAAAAAAAACTTAAGAAAAATAATGAAATTTCATTCTTACTTATAAATAGACTACACGCGTACGCAAATGGGGCCTGCGTCCACAACAACCCCGACTCATACACTGATTGACCAGTCCCGTTGATGAAACCACCGCCGATCCAAGTAGCTGCAGACGTACAAATAATTTTAGATATAATTATACAAAAAAAAAATGCTCGGTAACAGAATACTACTTGATTAGAGATTAGACAAAGAACGAAATAAGGCGGCCAAAAAATGTTGTGTTGACCACCCACACTCGCTTTAAGCTGAGGATGAAAATTGTAGACGCGAGTTGTAGTTCAAATAAGCTATCTTGTACTTACCATACACGCTTGACATTTCTATAAGATTATTTGGTTGAACCAAATAGTACATTAGCAACGGTTTCAGCAGCTGTTGTGGCTAGGTAATCAACTAATTGAAATGTTCTACTTATGGAACTTTATAAGGACATTTATATGTTTTCTAAATATCGTAAATATTGTAAATAAAAACAAAATCATGCCTGTTTTAATTACCAGTTTATTATTTCAAACAACACATAGCATTTTGTAACCCAGGTTTCATCCGAAATATATATCTATTCTTAACAAATAAATATGATGGAAACAATAAAACAATAACAAAGTAATTAACAATTTAAGATAAAATTTATTTATTTAAACAATAATGAAATTAATAAAGCAGTTGTAAGAATCCAATAAAAAAGGTTTGTTACAGTAGGCCAACTTTGGTTTTTTCGCTTTGATGCGTTGAGTACACCTTCCAACGATGAGTCTAAAGTAGTTCAATGCATGATGAGTCTGTAGGTCGTAGATAATATGTGCTGCTGTTATCTTTAATATCCAGGCTAAAATAGAGAGGTAACAAAATACAGTACTGTGCATACAAAAAACTACGGAATACCGTTACCAACAGCATCCGTAAAAAGAAAAAGTATTTCACATCAGCCATTGAAGCTAACAAAGGTGACTTCCATGCTGTGAAAGTGAAATTTTATTGGTGAACGTAAACAGTGTATGCCTAAATACAGTTAAATATAGAGCATCACTATGTGTTATCATTTTCTGGAATAACAAATAATTAAAACAGCGGGATATTACATAGGTCTACTGGCAATATTGTAGCCTTAGGAACAAAACTTATAATTAAGAGGATAAAAGTAAAAATCATAACACAATCATTGTCTTAAATGACAGGTATGGATAGGATTATTTCAGGCCTTATAATTCAAAAGGCAAGGGCTACAATGTTTAGAACGTTTCCTAAGCTTATAATACTAAAGTGAATTAAACTACATTTAAACATTAACAGGTCTATTGTAAATCTTAACTGTAAAGTACAGTTATCATTACTTTTCAAACCAATAAAACAAACTATATTATTTTAACTTAATAACTAATTATATCGGACACTATATAAAATAGTACAAATCAATACAACATGTATCTAATGCAATGCTGTGTTAACACTTATAAATGTAATTATAAAACAAGGAATAATTGCTATTAAAAACTCCCATATAATAGAGAGCTAATATCCAATAATAAACTCTGTCAAACGTTTAAGTGAACTTTCACTTATTTAAAATATAACAGGATACTGTATATATTACTGTACACAGTTTAGTGTTTTTTGTTCAGCTGAAGTAGCCACAGTACATAACTTGTAAGCAACAGTACTTTGTAAAAACATTGAAGTTGTAAATCAGCAATTTGAAACGACCAGCGCTTCCGATTGTAAGAGTTTTATTGTTCGCTAATTATTCTTTATCTGAGCTACTGCAACATTGTATGGGCAAATACATACCATTCAAACCTAAATAAGCTTCAAATTATTCAAATAAGGCTATCAGGATTATATCTGGCTATTAACCGCAGTTTCATTCCTCTACTTTATTCCTCTAATTTAAATATCCTCAAACTTCCTGACATGACCTCTGTTCAACAAGGTATTTTCATGCATGCATCATCTTACTCCATTTTACCAAAGTATTTCTGTGACATTTTCAAATTCAATTCCTCTCCCCACAATTACCGTACTCGCGCGAATAAGTGCCCCGTTTGAATAAGCGCCCCTATCGAATAAGCGCCGTGAAAGCGCCGTTTGAATAAGCGTCCCTATCGAATAAGCGCCGTGAAAAAACGTGAAAATTTCCGTAAGCGCCCCGTTTGAATAATCCAATCAATCCTGGGACTGTGGATGTTGGCATGATTTGAGGTGTGGAGTGGAATCACATTCTACCTTAGTCAATACCAAAATGAGGATATTTATCTTGGACAGATGAGCTCCCTGAACAGACAGTATTTTCAACTTTCATCTTCTTACATTTGTCTATAGCCTAGTCCTACTCCTTTTAAGACAATCTGCACCCTTAACACATTCTCATCTAAGTTTTCAAGAAAACCTGCAATAATCATGCCGTCCTGCTATTCTCAATCGACCGATGGCCAACAAGCTAACCACCACCACTAATTTCATTTGATATTCTGCTGTTATACGTAATACTGTATACTCACAACATTCTTGTCATGACAAGCATGCTCTCTGGACGATTCTTTTCCGCCGCACCACCATTCGTAATTTACGGTTTCCTGATGTCCTTATATAATCGTTTTTCATTCAAAATGTGCCTCTTGAATTTAATAAGTTTTCATAAGAACCCCTCGATTTTCATCTATTTCCATAAGCGCCCCCTAAATTTCCACTCTGTTTTCATAAGCGCCCCGTTCGAATAAGCGCCCCGTTTAAATAAGCGCCCCCCAAAAAGTGCAAAAAATATTTTAAGCGCCCGGGCGCTTTTTTGCGCGAGTACGGTATTGCACTCGAGGTAGATCTGATGCTTACTTTTGGCAATCATAAGACAAATTATTTCCAACATATTAGGTTTACTGGCCCTAACTATGGAATTCCTTACCTCCCCTAGTTGCCAATGCCATTAATGAAAGATCATTTTCAATCCACCTAAAGAAACACCTTACACCTTCTAGTTATTAAACTTCAGTAAATATCGTCCTTATAATCCCTCTTGTTTTTTCACTTTAATTATGCTTGGTTTCTTGGTCTAATTTGAATTGTTTGCTTTCTTTTTCGGTTGTGTCTTCTTCGTCCTGTTTTGTCCATGTCCTCTTTCTTTCTGTCTGTTTTTGTGTCCCCTTTTGTCGTATTATTTCAGGCTGACCCCCCCCCACAAGAGCCTTTCTTACCTTTTCTTTTCCTCGAATTGTTATGATTACAAGAGTCTTTCTTACCTTTTCTTTTCCCCGAATTATGATTCTGTATTTTATTTCTGTTTGTATTTGAACTGGAAAAGGAATCAAATAAATGTTACTTTGAATTGAATTGAATTGAATGGTTCATTTCAGCTCCTGTCTGTGTGGAATGATGTAAACATGAAGATAATATAAGCGCCTCTTTACGGTTGCTAGTTAGTCACGGACCACACCCATACGCAATTCAGAATATGGCGCTGCGAGTTATGGGTTATTCTAATACTATTACTTTTTTATTTCCTTTCTCCAAAGATTTAGCTTGTTAGAATTTGTTTCCAATTTCATTTGTTTGTTTAGATTGTCGTTTGTGTTAAGTATGTTCTCATTGAGGTTAGAGGTTAAATTCCCTGGCGTCCTTTATAGTCTAGATAGAAAAAAATTTAGTACCTGTAAATATTTAAGAATATTTATAATGTCCAAAGGGGAGAGTTAAAAAAATCTGTGCAAAGACACCGTGTAGAAGAATAAAAGAAACTAGAAGTTCAGTTTGTAAAAAGGGACATAGGATTTTTCATCATTGGCATATCAGAACTGGTATTGAAATTATAAAGTAAAAACCAATAAAAAAGTAGGAAGAACAAATTACATGAAAAAACAACTTAGACCAGGCTATAATTGAGATAGGTGCCACTTGGAGAGGTGGAAATTCTCATATGGTTTTTCTAGACCAGTTTTTTTATGGGGAATCAGAATATGTGAGGTAAATGGGCTGTAACCTCAGAACTTTCATGTGAGGTCGCTTTTTTCAAATTGGCCACCAAAATCCAACAATATACATATAATGGGCAAAATAAGCACATAAGAGGTACAGTAGGTTTGACCAAATTTTGAATATGTAATGATAAGAGTAAGGTATAACTTATTAAAATAGTACCTATCTCAATTATAGCCTGGTCTAACTAGACTCTACCAAGACTTGAACTAGGGATGCAGAGTATTGTTGAGAATGAAATGTATTACACTATAGGGCTCGAGAATGCCGCAGTGGATATCAGTAGATTTTGAGTTTATCGACCTTGCATAAACTTTGAGTGCAAAGGTTTTATGCCTACATTATGCATACAAATAAATATATAAATAAATAAATAGTAGAAGCTGTTATTTATGTAATGTTTATAAACAAATAAATTCTATAATCTTCACAGGTAAAGAGCATAGAAAAATGCTTACTAACAAAAATATATATCTCCAACAGAATTTTCAATGACTATGTATACTTTAGATCAAGGCAGGCTATATAAGGTGTTTGCCACTTTGTCGTCCTACATCCGAGATAAACGGAAAAGTCTGATTCAACATATAGTATATTTCACCCTACTACCATATCAAATGATTTCAAAAGAAAAAAAATCGAAGTATTCTAGTGATTATACCTCAGACGAAACAGACTGGGTTACTGCGTAGCTAGTGAGCATGACTCAAATTAAAGCCCTTACGGGCCTACATTAAACAACAAATGAATGAATTTCCAAAATCTTTAGCGAAGACAATTGAAATGCATGTAAACGGTAATTTTTGTTTCATATAAGCACAAAAAAGGGGAAGAAAATTTCCATCTATTTTTGGAAAATAATATAAATCATTGTGAACTTTCAAAAATCAATTTATCAAAACGTGTTTCAGTATAGAGTTAAAGGTTTACCTGAGATATGATACTGGTAGATACTTATTTTCATCATATCGTGAAAATTTGAACTAGAATGGCATCTGGTGGGAGATATAATTTTCCCTTTAGTTAATCGTAGTTGGCTAGTTAAGGCATGAAACTAAACTGCATCCAGTTTGGCTGCCGGCGACTAGATACCTTACCTCTTAGTTGGGATACGCTCACCTCGTAAAACCAGACGGTATCGATAGTCAGCCAGCAGCAATAACAGTAGCTGAGCATCAGTGGCGTAACGATTTGGCCGGGGGCCCTGTGTATTTCTGGAACTGGGGGCCCTTTTTGGATCCCGGTCACCAATTTCATCGTGGGATTTTAGATGTGCATTGTTATTCTAAATGTTTTTAACGACAAATAAATTATATAATATGGAGGGACTTTCACAGACATAAATTTGTGAATATAATTTTCTTTTTATCTCCAGTTAACAAATATTTTTGACAAATTTAGTGGGGCCCCAGGCGGGCAGCTCCCCCCCCCCCCCACAACTCTTAATTCCACCACTGGATATAATATATGTCCTACAGTCGATTTCAGACACAAATGATGTTGTTGCCCTTGTGAGGCTGAGATAAGAAAATGTATTATCATGGTACGTCTAGATGGTCGGAAATGACACTCACAGACTTAAAATTGTGAATATATTTTTTTATCTGCATTTTACATTTTTTCACAAATTTGGTGGGGTCCCGGAACAAGAGGGGCCCCGTCGGGCCCTCCCTTTAATCGTTATAATATGACATATGCCCCAAAGTAGATTTCAGAGACACATTATGGTGCTATTTATCAACAAGTCCTTTTTGGTCAGGGTGCTAGATCGAGAAACTTATGTGTAGGGCCTTCGGGGCCCCTAGAATTTGGGGCCCTGCGGACCGCCGCATGAGAGCGCATAGGCGTTACGCCACTGCTGAGCATAGAACGGAAGAGCCTCGAAGCAAACATCAATTTAGCAGTAGATTTAGCTTTTAATAAGTACCTGCTGGTATGGTTTGATTGGTATAGTAAGCTTCTTTTTTTTTTCATAAATTCTGATATAGATGCAGATATACACTACCATACGTAAACCATTCGGTACAAAAACAAAAACTGCATCCGGTCAGGCCACCGGCGACTAGATACCTATTAGGTAGGATACCTTCACCATTAAAACGAGACGGTGTCGAGAGTCACCCAGCAGCAATAACTGTAGCTGAGCATGGAGCGGATGAGCCTCAAATCTAAGAGCAATTTAGCAGGAGGCTCATCTTTTAACGCTTACCTGTCGTATGGTTTGTTTTGTATATTAAGCTTTTTCCGATAAATTCTGATGTAGATGTACTGTATACACTATTATACGTAAACCATTCGGTAAAAATAAAAAAATATATATGCGTTCCAACTGATGGCATATACTACATAGAAAATGATATCTAAATGGATTTTGTTGACTCTGGATGAAATGTGTTAACTCTGGATGGAATGTTCACTCCAAACAGTACCCAAAGAGTGACATTCACTGCAAAAAAGTTCGTTTTCACTATTTTAGGTTGAGTATATCGCCACCTGGTTTGACCTATATTCGCGCAAAGGCAAACAAAGTTATCAATGTCAGTGAAAATTCTTTTAATCAACTCAGTTCTTGAACTGGATAACAAGATTTGTTTTTTGTTTCTTTGTTTTTTCACCTTGACCGTTTCTGTTTGATTAAATAGTTCAAAATTGTCTACATTGTTAGTAAGATTAGCCTCTTCTTTGCAGAGCAGAGTTGATTTTGTTTCACTGAGAATTTTCATAATTCTACTTGCAATCCTAATTATTGGAACAGGTTTAGAGCAATCATCAAGTGTCCTTTATTAAACTAGGAATTCTAGAAAGTTCAGATGCATTGATCAGTTGTGATAATTAGTAATAGGCCTGATATTAAAAATATTTAGGTTACACTCACCTGTCATTGTGAAGACACCGAGTAATAGACCAATATTTCTCCCTGCAAGCATCACCTCATCCGTGGAAGATGTACCTTTAGTTTTTTTTGAGGCGTACAAGCCAATTGCCAAGATGATGATATAGAAGAAAACGACACAAATAAGGCCTCCCCAATTCACCGCCATCATTACGACAATATTTTGCTAGCAGTGCAATTTTATTCCCTGAATTCGACCTCAAGGTAAGCTTCCTCATGGGCTAACGGTACACTGTGGGTGATCAGTCAAGCGCGTAACGGATTTGGAACAGTTCATTTGTAATTTAGGGGGTTCCACAACTACAAATTAAACGCCATATCATTTTCATATGGACTTTTAAATTTTTATTCTAAACAACATACATAATTATCTAAATACCATTCACAGTTTTATTTTTATTCTCAAAAGAAGACATATTCTACCGCTTTACAGTCTTCACCACTCATATGTACGTATTCATGTACACATAAGAAAATGGAATCGACCATCTCAAACCAGTGAACCGTTCGAAAAAATGGGGTGTTTTACAAAAACTGGCATTTATATACTGCTGGTACTAAAAATCTATACGTTTTTACTGCATATAACTTACATCATTTCAATCTCTATCCTTTTCTTTTGCCTATGATCATAATTTTAGTGTTTAAAAATAAGGATAATTTAGTCATTTTATCTGTTTTTCCAGAGTATATTTCAAGCTCTGCATCCACGTGAGCGTCAGACTGCCATATGCTTGTAATGCTTAAGCATGTGGTGAGGAGTTTTGGATGATTCTCATAAATCTGATTGGTCCGATAAAACTACTCAACCGATCAATCTTATATTTAGAATACATTTAGAAGACAAAAAGGGCTTTCGAATGGACCTTTCCCAAAAGAAATCGGCCCACAACTTTCGACTGTAGAGGGATTTATGTTAAAGACAGCTGGGATATTTCGGCAGATTTCACTGTTTCTACGCTGAAAAAATACACGAGTGGGTTTGATAAAAATCAAAAGTCCGATAAAGGTGTTAACATTACACTTATAAATTTGTAATTGTTGTAATGATTATTAAATTCCGATCAGTTTTATCTTTTCCCAAAAAAAATCGATGAAGTATTTGCGAAGTTATTACAAAAAGAAGTTGAAAAATGACCAAATTTAGTGGTTTTTGGCGACCTTCACTGCCGTTTTGTCTAATTTAGACACGAAATATTGTCGTAATGTTTTTAAAATTTTTTTAGAAAAATATCCTTGATTTGACTGGAAAAAGATTCCTAATTAAAGGTGGATTGTGCGTTTTGTATGTCGTGTTTAATCTCGTTTATACATGCTGAACTCTCACACAACATCAGCTTTAAATATTATTCAATTAGTCAATTAACCTACTTTTTTGTGATTGGACAAACTTGCTTTTTGTCATTAAATTGGCTACATGTACATGCTTCCTTTATCATTTATCATGCAAATGACCTGACGATTGATGGGTAAACAAGCAAATTGAAAAATATTGAAAAATGTATCACAGTATGAATTACCGTGCGAATAAGCGCCAGGGCGCTTAAAATATTTTTGCACTTTTTGAGGACGCTTATTCAAACGGGGCGCTTATTCGAACGGCGCGCTTATAAAAACAGAGTGAAAATTGAGGGGGCGCTTATGGAAATAGATGAAAATCGAGGGGTTCTTATGAGAACTTATTAAATCCAAGAGGCACATTTTGAATGAAAAACGATTAAATAAGGACATCAGGAAACCGCAAATTACGAATGGTGCTGCGGCGGAAAAGATAATCGTCCAGAGAACATATGGCTTGTCATGACAAGAATGTTGTGAGTACAGTATTACATAACAGCAGAATAGCAGATGAAATTGTGGTGGTAGTTAGCTTGTTCGCCATCGGTCGATTGAGAATAGCAGGACGGCATGATCATTGCAGGTTTTCTTGAAAACTTAGATGAGAATGTGTTAAAGGTGCAAATTGTCGGAAAAGGAGTAATAGGACTAGGCTATAGACAAATGAAAGAAGATGAAAGTTGGAAATATACTGTCTGTCCAGGGAGCTCTCATCATTCTGTCAAAGATAAATATCCTCACTTTGATAATGACTAAAGGAGAATGTGATTCCACTCCACACCTCAAATCATGCCAATATCCACAGTCCCAGGATTGATTGGGTTATTGAGAGGGCGTTTATTAAAATTTAAAACGGGGCGCGTAAGGAAATTTTCTCGTTATGAGGAGCGCTTATTCAACAGGGGCGCTTATTCAAACGGGGCGCTTATTCACGCGAGTACGGTATAGCAATGAGACATTAATTGTAGAGTTTAAAAACTTTGGTTTAATAGTCACTGACACCACGAAGAGACACACTTAAAAGAATAACGCCTTGAAGTGAACTACTTTATAAAACCGCAAATTCCACTATCACGATATGCAATTTAAATATTTCTTTACACATGTTTAAGGTATGACATTAGACTACCACAGAGAGAGGGATCGTTAGAAACCAACATAAAACACAATCACAAGTGTTTCCCTCATTCATAATTCATAATTTTATTTCCTCACATATGATGGTAGTTAACAAAGGGAGATATTCCCTGTACAAGTGTCAACTACCAAAGCATAGAATAATAATAATATAACAATAATAACAGCAACAACAACAACAACAACAACAACAATAACAATAATAACGACAACAACAACAACAATAATAATAATAATAATAATAATAATAATAATAATAATAATAATAATAATAATAATAATAATACAATAATAATCATACATACACGAGGTCTTTATTCCACCATTCTATTCTACATTCACTTCTTCTGTTTTTACATCCCGCGACCTCACAGAGTGCGCTATACATATTATATCCCTTTAAATATCCCCGGGCCCTTTACTATGGAAAACAAACAATTAGTAAACCATAAACCAACTATTAACTCCGAATGTAGACCATGAGTTAAAAATTGAACGTTATGCCATAAAAAATATATACGGGGAAGCACAATCCTCCTGGATTTGAGCAGCGCAACCAACTAAGGTCAGATAACACTATCCATATATAGGGAGACTAAGCCTTAGTTTATGTATGTTTGTCTTGTGAATGGTATTATCGCCTATTAGTAGGGTACAGGTAGTAATTAATTGTCTATCGGCCCATGTGCATGAATAATAAATAAAACAGTCAATAACTTATCAAATTTCCACATGTAAACATTAGCGTAACTAAATGCTAATTTTATGCGAATTGCAATCCCATCGATTTGTAAGTAATGATGTATGTTTGTCTTTTATACAGGAATGCCACCTATGAGCAATCTTTGACCAATACCTAAATAATGAATAATAATAAACAAAACTGCAATAGAACCCCTATTTGGGGCCAAACAAGTGTCCCCTTAATTGGGCTGTCCCACTAACTAAAAACGTGAAATTGTCCCATTTATAGGGGTTTTAGGCATGTTTTCGTACAATGATGACATATATTCTTTATAACATTATTTTAATTGACCTAAGAATGAGTTACATTTGAATATAATTAATTTATAACAGTAATATGCAATGCAAACAAATAATCAATTTTTGATATGAAATCAACAATAATTAAAACTACAAAAGTTGTATAGTATGTTCCCGATATTTTTTCTTGATTCGACTGCAATGTAAATATTAATATTGAACTTTCTATTGGATTCACAAAATAGAATAGCATGGATAGAGTAATGAAGGTTGTAAGGTAAGATTAGAATCCTATAAGCAAGTATTCTTTAGTTAAAAGTCAAAATTGAAAAGATTGTATTTATACGAAGTAACACATGCACTAGCCATATACAAATGTCCATTCTAATGTTTGAGAGGAAAAACTCTGGTTTGATGTTTATTGCTCAAAGTGACAAAATATAAATTGATTGAATGATTTCTTTTTATTTTGAGACTACTGTACTGAACTTGTTTGATACAATAAAAAAGTGTTAATAGAATTAAATTGTATTGATTTGTCCATTTTGCACATTCTGAAAGTATCCCGTCTCCTTAATAGGGCTTAGCCGTTTCAAAGATATATTTCCCCTCGTCTTATGGAAAAGTGTCCTCTTAATAGGGATGTGCCAAAGAAGGGGATCTACTGTATAACTTTTCCTCAAGTTCCCACATGAAAACATTTACATAACTGGGGACCATTGTTATGCCCATCGCATTCCCTCTGCTGATCGGTATAAAGTAATGATTGAATTCTATGTTGGCATTATGTTGCCAGCAGGTTGAGTTAGTCCTTGATCATCCTGTAGACATATAGGCCTACCAGTGTATACGCTGTTGCATCCATGCCTAATCAATTTTGAGCGCTGAGAGGTCATGTTGGCATGAAGCTCTATAATATAAGTCTAATATGGACCTATTATTATCATATTCCAATACCGGTAGTTGTTCAGCTAATTCTACAATTTCTTAAACGATGGGTCTCCTGGCGGTGAAACTTTTAGTTAGGAGTGTATAAACGACAGAATGATTGCTAGATTCAATTTGAATATTTTCGAGGTGCAGATGTGTTTCCTTAATAGGATTGGGAAGACTGTAAAGTAAATAATAAGCAATAAATAGTGATTGGACAGTCAATTTCATGTTTTCCAACATCACCTTATTCATAAAGTGTGTGGGTCGAAAGTGAGAAATTAAACCTATACGTGAAAGTGTCACCAACTCAATTAATTTATTTGATAGTGTCTAAAATCGTGATGGTCCCCAATTTTGTCAGCGGAGTTATAACGATGTTAGCGTTCCGGCGGCAAACTTTGTGTATTGAGTGTTAAAGTTGTTCTTATGATTATTATTGATATGAAGGTATCCATGTGCTACGTTTTGGAATAATTAATCCTGACTGAGTATCTGATGCGGCATTTTCTTGCACAATAATAGAGAGAGGAACATGTCGGTAGCATATGTATTTTTTGGGCAGTAGACCTATGCCTTTCTTCAGTACAGAGATTTGGTACTTATAATATTTGTAGGAAGACACGTTAACGAAATAATTGGAGTCTGAACGAGTTGTTTTAGTGATGTACGACTGAAAACAGTTGAATAATCAATTTTTATCTTTGCATAATATATTAAATGTCGAAGAAGTGGATCTGCTCTGGCAAGTTTCTTGATTCTCTTGATTTTTTTTATAGGCATGAATGGTCTTCTTTCTAATAGTTCTGAGAAAAGATTTGACTTTGTTTAATAATAATAATAATGGAAATAAAAATGATAATGGTAATAATGATAATAATTTTTTATATATATTGCGTGTTTTCCAATTAAATATGTCAATATTTTAAGTCACCAAAAGTTTTATCAAAACATATGATTTTAGAATATATAAGAACATTAACGGCGAATGGCGCAGTATAACTACCCATAGTCGTTCTATAGTCATAGTCAAACACCTTCTTGTATGTTTGGCCAAGAAGGGATATTCCTGCCATTTGTTTCTACGGTTCAAACCCACAAAGGGAGGGTTTTAAATGGAGTAATGTCACTCGGTAATTATATCTAATATATTTCAAACATTTAAAAATGGACCAAAAACGAAAATTAAATTTAAGGTAATATAATTAATTTGTTAGAAAACAAGTATATCATCACGCAATTAGGAATATTATGAGAAAATAAAAATATTATTTTCAGTATTTTATATTTATTATTCTTATTTATTATTATTTGAACATTATACATTTAAATTGAAATAATATTGCTATCATAATAATGATAAGAATAATTATAATGATAATAGTGATGATAATGACAAAAATAACTAAGAGTGTATAAATCCCCTCACCATATAGTAGTATTCTTTGAGGCGTTCGATGTATGTCTCTTCACAAAGTAGTGTCGACACTAGGATTTTCTACCAAGATACAAGTGATATAAAATTACGTTAACCATTATTGATAGTTTGTTTATCATGATGATCTCACTTCAGTAGTGGTGCTTTCAATGTATATATACTGTCTCTTATACACATCTATATATATATATATATATATATATACATATATATATATATAAGTATGTATATATATAAGTATGTATATATAACATCAACTTATTAATGTCATTATTAATAATGCGACGTATATTTATCATCTTTCATAAATATTTATAGCAGTTTCTGAATAAAAAATTGGAACTAGTAAAACAATTGTCGAGAAAAAGAGGGTCTGTATTTTGCTTCTGTAGATATGTAAACGTCAAAGAATTAAAAGTGTACTTATTGCCTTCATTGTCTTTTTTTCTTATTCCAAACAGACAAAGTTCACTATCTCCAATAATAATAAGTTTGGTAAGAGATTTAATGCAAGATAAAACTTCTTTCAAAACTCTCGAGATAATACCACATTTACCAAAAATGTATTTAATAATTTCTTCTTCATAATGGCAAAATGTACAAAATTGACTATAGGAGTTTACTCCAAGGATTCTGTGTATGATCCGATATTGTAGCCATCTTAAAGTATTGTCTTTAGTTGAGTCAAACGCCGAAAGGTTCTTTTTGACCACATATTGATTGCTTTTTTTTTAATTGAATTAAGAATTTTATCATAGTTGATATCAACCATAGCACTTCGTGGTTGAGTAAATTGGACACCCAGAATATTGATCAAAAAACAAAAAAAGAAAATATCAGAAAAAAACTTTATTTTAATGATAAAGGAAACCACTATAAATCACGTTGGAGTGCTGAATATCAAAAGTATTGTTTACTTAAAGATAAATAAGAATATGATATTTAAATTAAATATTAAATTAATATTTACCATCCAATCTGTCAGCAACATGTACATATTTTATTTTTAAGGTATCTTCTACCTCGCGTTGGATGTTCACCACACACTTGAAAACATCCCATTTCTTATCCAGAATTTCTTTGGTGAAAATATATTGAAACAGACGGGAAACCAGAATCAGTATCATGAAAGAGATGAGCATTGCAAATGTACGGAACGGAAATAGCTGCTCACCGTTGTCAAAAAACGGATATTCTATAAACGGTTCAAGTTTCAATAGTTGTTCGCCGCCGCCAAGTCGCAATATCAGGCCAATGATGTAGGCGGAAAGTGAGCCGTAAGTGTTGGTAAAATCTATGTAAACGACGGAGACTAATTGCGGAAATAGGATGACGTATACAAAATCAGTGCACAGATAAAAAAGACCGTATATAGAGTCGACGGTAATTGCTAGTGTGATGGAAATGGCTCCAAAGACGATAATTGAAATTCGCATCACCCAAATGACTTCTTTTTCAGATGCCTATAAATATATAAAATCGTTAAATTCCTGATTTTATCTCGATACGATATATAACAATGATGATTATAAGATTGTGACATTTGTACGTCATTGTTTTATTTGTTGGCTATTATCAGGAATTAGAAAATTCTCATGTATTTTGTTTTGAAGTGGAATTATAGGTTAATGTAGTCTCTTTCGAATCTCAAGTTTACGTGTTCAAGCCTTGTCAATTGTAAAAGAGTTTGTTATATGCAATATAAAACGAATTGACTTCCCAAGTCCCAAGCCTCCTCATAACGAGACTAGCTGATACAAAGTATCTTGTGTATATAAATGTTCATGTATTTCACGGTAATTTTGAGTTTACCATAGCTGCCTTTAGTTTGTAACGCTTTAGAAAGTGAAATAAAAAATGTTGATACAGCAAATATGAATGGCATTCTCAGACTTAAATTTTAATAAAATGTTCTTTTTTTCAATTATTCTTTTATATTCTATATATTTTTTTTAATTTAGGGGCGAGCGCTGGCCTACTGGCAATGGTCCCAACCCCTTTGAATCAGTAACTGATTATCGTCCCTTTACTCCAAAGTGGGAAAATGAGACTTTTAATATTTTATCAGTATCATTTAGTGTTTGTTAGAATGAGAAGAATTTACAAATTTACAAAAAAAGTTACATAATTGATTAATTAAAATATCTACATTTTGTTTTATCAGATGTTTGTATATATTTCGAGAAAACATGGAACTAATAGAGAGGATGGTTGAATCGGCTGACGACATAACAGCAGCACAGACCGCTCCAAGACCGATGATCGAGACAAACTTAGGTGTTAGGTATTGTAAGACTAGTGGTAGAACAATATTACTGTCTGTAATTTCCTGTTTGTATTCTGTGGCAGTCCAATCTTAAAAAGGAAAGGTAAAATTAATACACCTTTTTGAATTATTAATCCGCAATTGCACGTTTTCAGATTATAATTATATTATTTGAATAGTTATATTTCAGAGCATAATGTTATTATTACTCACTAGTGCTTGTTGCAATAGTTCCGATGATGAATGAAGGTATTGTCATGATAAGACAGCCAATGGCACCAGCATAAGACATAATTTGTGCATTCCGCACACTCTTTGCAGACAGCACGCGCTGGAAGTACTCCTGCCATGGCAAGCCTCCTAAAAGCTGGGAATCAATTTTAGTTAAATTATTAATATCATCGTCAACGTCATGTCAGCGTCATAATTGTTATTATCGTTATCATCATTTATTATTATTAATTATATTATTTTTATTATATTATTGTTAATAACGTAATGAATAAAATATATTATCATACCAATTGTAATATATAGTCACACCATACACCAGCGTATCGATTATCCCATGTACCTCGCCAAGTGGAACTCGTCTCGACAATACTGGTGACGTGTTCGTTTGTGAATGCAAATGGAATCGCCAACCACTGTCAATATGTAAATAATGCTCATTCAATAACTTTTATAACAAAGTTTAAAAACACAAACATCCAACTCCCTAGTCGCTACGGTTATTTGAATAATGTTCTTGTTTCCGTACACCAACTCAAAGTTCCCGCCCACACCCATTCGCATTCTGCCCAGACACCAACAAAAACACACACGCTATTAATTTAATCAATCAGCTAAAAACCCGTTTTACACTAATTGAACGCAACATTGATCTCTGGTACTTCTTTGGGTATTCTTGGAATAGTCTATTTGGAACACAAACTTTAGTACCAGTAATTATCTATTATCTATATAATCTATTAGTGACTCATGCTGTAATAGTAACCAACCTTAAAAGGTTTATTTAATACTGACCAAGTGTTTTTACTATTTTTTTAGTGTGGGGGCGTGCGGGGAGTAGTCATAAATTTCAACTTAATGTAACTTACCAAGCCAAAGAATAGACAGACCAACTGGACAACATCAGTGTACGCCACTGAATAAAGACCTCCAAATAATGTATAGGACATTGCTATACAGGCCGAGACGATGATGGCTATATTTGATTCTATATCCAAAATTACACTGAAAGTGTAGCCTGTAATATATAATCTAAAACAATCAGGGTATTACACAAAATTAAAATAAAAGTCAGTTACGAGTTTATATTGTCTTGAAAACTGCTCTGAACCGTGGAAATCTCCCATCGCTGCCTCTCCTTGTGTTTCAGCTAGAGGGCTGAAATAAAGGTTACAATAGCGCACCGTCTTTCGGATGAGACGTTTCCGTAAGTCCCTTGTGCATTTATGGCCCATGTGCACTTTAAAGAACGCAGTACACTCTTCGGAAGTGCAGGGGATTGTCTCCCGGTGTACCACCAGAAGGATTCCACTGAAAGTAAGTATTCTTCAAGACTTTCGTGGGTTATCCTAGGTGTTTGCACCGAATAAATCCAATTTAAACCAATCCAAAGTTGACCTTACATTTGAAGTAGAGTGAAAGAAACATTGAAAGCTTGAACATTTTTGTACACAGAGAGCATCGTCACGTGAACTCCGACCTAGGCTAGAGTAGAGAGTCATATAAACAACGTTCTTCTGACTCATTAGTCATTTTACTTTAAAAAAAAGAACATATTATTCTATAATTCAGCAATTTAAGTTTGACCAATAGTTTAAATATTTCATACACAAATTATTAAGCTGAATGTGTACCTCTAAATCAACAACCCCAAACGATGGGTCTAGGCCCCTGAGAAGCCCTCTCAAACTCTTCATATTTTTGGTTTGAATATTCTTTGCTTTATAACCTTAAGGAAGAAGAGCATTATAAATGCCCATACAAGTACCAGTACCTACCTAGAGCTGTAAGAATAGCACTACAGTAGAATATCTCTCCACATAGAGCGACTAGAAACAGGAGTCCACCCATTCCTCGGCCAAACTTTATCTGGAAAGGGTCCAACAGGGTTACATAACCTTGCTCTCGCATTGTCTTTGCAAAGAAAAGTCCATCTTAAAAGAAACAGGAGGTAATACAGTTTTTTTTTATATTTAAGTATGGGCAATTGTTTGCAATTGACCATAAAGAGCGAAAGTTGTTTATCAGTGGATATTATTTTTTATGACGGTTAAATAATATTTTGCGAGGGTCCATAAGAACCATAAAAAATGGCCCACTGTGCTGCTCAGTGTATGTTTTTTTCTAAAGTGTTTGGGGGCTCAGGAGTTTATCAATATTTCCAAATTACCTAGTTTTTAGCTACAAATTCAAGATGGCCACACATTTTCTGGTCTTTGGATTAATTTAAAGTTATTCAAGTCTTCTTAGTCGCTAATATTATCTATGATTATGTTGTGTTGAGTTGAGTGATAGACAGTAAAGCTACAATGACAATTAAAAAGATTCCATGTCTTAGGTCATATCAACATTTATAGATAATGAGGAAGTTTTTAAATGTATTTGTTAAAAAATTTACGTACGATTATACTTGCGAGGGGCCCTTCATAACTTTAACTATACTGTACTGACATTTAACATTTTAAAAATATTGACCAATTTAAAGGTCACTGCAGACTTGTTAAAAGAGTACAAACGCCTTCATGAAGTGACAATGTTTATCCTGTGGGAAATGTACAATCATGGTATGTGAAGGACCTGCTCATAAATGAGTTTCAAGAGACAATTGGTTGCAAAAGCCAAGGGCCAGATGAACCTCTGGGTTTTACCAGCAATCAGTAACAAATTATAGAGTATTACAGTGTTACGTCACGATACCACGTGATACTCATAAATGAAGATACACGCATACGCCAACTGTTAACAGTTTTCAAAATCAGTGTCTATATTTCTGGAATAAAATTCAGGTAATCCGAATTTTTTAATACAATCGATCGATATAGGCCTAACCAACTTACCTATGTGATTGCACTAAACGTTGTCATTAACGGATTTATCAAAAGGAAATTGTAATATTAACAATCATAATCATAGGCCTCAGCTAGCGTCTATCAACAAGAAACATAGGCAACCGTATACAGGGTGAGTACCCATACCATTAGTCCGTTGAGCAATCAAAACCACGGTAGCACCTATTGTTTACTGTTGGCATGGCAACAATTCAACAGGATAGCGCTAACAAAGAGATCGTCACTGTTGCGGGACAAGACACTTCACAAACAGCAAATAAATCGAAATGTTATTACGAAAACTGTACAAATACCAAAGGCGCGACGGTTAAGTGCAGCAACTGTCTTATGGATTACCACTTAATTTGTGTCAAGTTGAAAAAACGGCCCAAAACTACCACATGCTTTGTAATTTCTGTTCGACAGACTTAAAATATATTGTTCAAGAACTCAAATCACAACTGGATGTTATGAACACCACGGTAAAAAAGATGGCTACCGAAAACATAAACATATCTAAGCGCCAGGCAACACTATTGAGAAAGAAAACAAAAATCTGAAAACCTCTGTCAAAGAACTCAACGAAAAAGTTAAAGATCTAATTTCAGATATGCAGAGAATAAATAGATATACTTCATCTAGTGTCACTAAAAAAACACTAATTATAGGTGATTCTATTTTGAGAGATATACAGGAATCGTGGTTCCAGCAAACCGATGTGATTGTTAAAAGAGGAAGCATTATAGAAGATATTTTTGAAACTCTCAATTCAACGTACTTAGATCAATATGCTGATATAATTGTTCATGTTGGCACAAACGACGTCGCTGACGCAACTGATATTGCGAACATAAGTTCATCAATTGAAAAACTGATAACGCTGGTAATGGTCAAGGCACCCACCACTAAATTGCATATTTCAGCAATCTCTCCTAGAAAAACACACATGACAGCAGTAACAGAAGCAAACATTATTCTTAGAGATTTGGTAAAGAGTCTTGACTGCTCCTTTTTAAATGTAAACCCAAAATGTGTGTATCAGAATGGATCAGTTGTGTGTAGTATGATGGATTGCATCTAAGTCATAAAGGAACAAAACTACTAGTTGAGTGTTTTGTCGAGGGTGTTGAATCCCTAAATTTAACAAATGAATTTGTTCAACATAGATCTTCAAACCTTAAAAAACAAAACAAAAAGCAACAAAGACGGAAAAACCAGCATCGTAGTGATAACATTGAGACCAGAAAATTTCGGCCACGAAATACTTCTTCTGCATATTATCAACAGAGTATGAGAGAAAGCAGACAAAGTCAAACATGTAAAAACTGTGGTCTATCAAACCATAATACAGCCAAATGCTACCACGAAAACCCAATCAGATGTAGAACATGTGGCAGGTTTGGTCATAAAGACAGATTTTGTAAACATAATAAACATTAGTCTAATAATAATAATTACTACCAAAAATTTAACAACCACTATGATGATTCATATGGTAATGAGCACTTATACTCACAATACCAAGAAAATTTTTATTCTGAAAATTGATTGCCCAATAATGATTGTAGGGAGACTAGCACGTTTTCAAGTAGTTCAAAATCTACTGAGGGCGTTAGTCAAAGTGGGTTGCCAAGGTACCATAAAGACATATACGAGCCTCTTAATAACAAATGTGGATTAGTCATTGCAAATTTGAATATATGTAGTATTACACATAAATTTGAAGAATTACAACACATTTTAAATCAAAACAATATTGATGTTATAGGACTATGTGAAACCTTTCTCAATAGTACTATAACCAACCAAGAAATTAATATAGATGATTATTCTTTATATCGGAAAGACCGATGTAAATCGTCCAAACATAAAACGGATAGAAGAGGAGGTGTGGCCTTCTATACATCAAATAATATTAACCACAAAATTCGAAATGATCTTATGCCAGATCATTTAGAACTAATCACTATTGAATTAAAAAGGGAAAATTGTAAACCATTAATCATTGTGCTATGGTATAGGCAGCCAGGGACATCGGTTGACCTATTTTTTTTACGTAAATGAGATTATTTCTAAAATTGAACATGAAAGTACAGAGTAGGCCTATATACTAATGGGGGATTTAAATTGTGATATAATGTCAACGAATCTCAGTTGTTACACAAACCAACTAAATGACTTATGTACAAATTATAATCTCAAACATGCAATCACTGAACCCACACGAATAACAAATAAAAATGCATCATTATTTGACATTATGGTACTTAGTAATCCAGAAAAGATGTCAGATAGTGGTGTCATTCATGTTGGAATGAGCGATCATTCAATGACGTATGTTATTTTGGGTAAAAAAACTAAATATAAAAATATGAATAATAGAAATAATAATAATAATAATAATAATAATAATAATAATAATAATAATAATAATAATAATAATAATAATAATAATAATAATAAAGCAAACCCACAAAAACACCGATATAAAACTACAAGATGTTTTAAAAAAATTCAATGAAAGCACTTTTCTATCTGACCTCTCATCAGTTGACTGGTATATTATATTAAACAATGGTGAGGTTAGTGATAGCGCAAAACGTTTTGAAAAAATTTTTGTGAGTATAATTAACAAAAACGCTCCTCTAAAAAAACGAAGGGTACGCAAAACAGCAGCACCATGGCTCACTGACGACAATATCGTCTTGATGCGTAAGCGTGATAACTTAAAGGCTCAGTATAATAAAACTAAAGACGAAACTATTTGGAATGAGTTTAAAACGTGTAAAAATAAATGTAATAAATGTATTCGTAAAAATAAAGTTGATCATGTAAAAAATGGCATAATGGAAAGTAATAACGATATGAGAAAAACTTGGAAGACTATCAAAAATGTCATTCCTAACAACAAGCGTAAACAATGTATAAAGGAAATCAAAGATGATGGAAATACTTATACAACTAATTATGACATAGCTAATGCAATCAATAAATATTTTTCTGAAATCGGTCCGACTCTCGCCAAAAAAAAAATGAAGAGTTTGTAAGTCATGAAACAATTGACTATTCTGAAGACTATGAAAAATATACAGATAAAACCTTTGATTTCCAACACATCTCAATTGAGTTTGTTTCCAATTACTTAAATAGCCTTCCAACGAACAAGGCAACGGGATATGATGAAATCCCCGCAATAATGCTTAAAATTGCATCTCCTATAATTGCGCCGGTAATTGCATATTTAATCAATCATTGTTTTACAACGTGTTCCTTCCCAGAAAATTGGAAAATTGCTAAAGTTCTCCCACTATTCAAAAAAGGAGGCACCTCAAATCCAGGCAATTATCGACCCATATCAGTCCTTCCTGTAATATCAAAAATTATCG
>NW_022719802.1:442138-478876 GCF_011630105.1 Anneissia japonica
AACTTTATGCTTGCTTTTATGTTATTCTTATTACGCTCCAACTTGTTGAAAAACGATCTGTTTATAATGTTTTTTTGATCGAACAAGTCTTTTGTAATGTTTTATTGTGCTTTATATAATTGTTTATATATATGTTACTGTACTTGCAATTTCGAGAATAAATAAAGTTTTTGATTGATTGATTGATTGATACTACTCCGTTGCTATCGTTGCAAAATGCGTTCAACGCGACACTAACAAACCATTAATCCCAATTTCTAACGTAATTATTAAGATGTTGTATCTTACTTTTTCTATATAAATTTTAATTGATGATTAAATGTGTGTTCGGTAACTAATATATTGCGAGCTTTTGTGTTTTTAGTGCATTTTGATGGTAAAATATTAGATTTTAAAATGCCTATTCCAGAAAGCCTATGCAGTCATTCAGGCGTAATGGACGGTAACCTATGTCTGTTGACAACAGAGAGCGCCACCTGGCGTCGTGACGACACGACTGTGGTACTCTATAAGTACCGGCTACTAGACTTGCCACAAGTCTCATATTTTTTATTATTTTTCTTATTCTGGACAGCGCCACCAACGAGAAAGTTAATTTAGAGACGGAATAATAAAAAAAAAAAATAAAAATTGAGTACTGTATGCGACGCCAATTAAATTAGGTATGGCGCGCAATAAGTGCAATAAAGAGTGAGTAACTGCATATAAATGTTCTTCGAACAAAATTATTTATGCGAGTCAAGTGAAAATAATGAATAATAAAAATATAACAAATAATATGAGACACGACCCATTGTCAATATTAGAACACTTCTCATTGGGTGAAAAAGTCATGATTTTTCATTTTTGTCCAAAAGTGTCTATAGTGGTGAATTATGGTTTAGGTTTTTTAAAAATAAAGTTTCAATAATTTCTACACTATTGTCAACATAATACATATTTTCCATATTTAAGGAATAAGGAAAACCATGACTATTTGAGGTTTGATTATTGGAACGAATGTGTCTTAATTTCAGACTGAGACAACTATATAATTTATAAAGTTGTTTCAGATAATCAAATGAGTTTTTTCAAAGATTCACAGTAAATGACTATCCGTCCTACTTTTGCCAGCAACAGACTTTAGATAGAAATGAATATGAATGTGATTTCGGAGTTGACAAAGAATGGTTTTACCTTTAAAATGAGGAGCAACTGTGATGAAAGCTAATTTGATTCAGCATTCAAAGTTTCGGACATTTTATTTTATTTATTTTATAACAATTGTCCAACAGGAACTTTTCGTTCCCGCTTAAAGGCGAAAATTGCAATAAACATAAAAAATATAATCAATACAATAAAATCACAAGATATAAAAATATTATTATTATTATTATTATTTCTATAATTATAATTAATATTGCTTTATTTAAAATAAACATTATGGTATGCTATATTTACATTAAACATTATGGCATGCATGATAGAGTTTGAAACTAGTAAATGCAAATCGACACTGACGTCATTATCTGGTTCTTAGATCCAGAAATAACTAGAAACTATGTTATTTCCTGACAAATTTGAGCTCAATTGAATCATGTTTGATAATCACTATCTCTCAGCAGAAAATGAACGTCCTCACTTGTCTAATAACTTATCTATTTCTGATTCGGAATTGTTTCTAAATGACATTCGACCCTGGCTTATACCAATGCATATGTGCAAGGACATTACGGGGCTTTGTTAATTGTGACGGAAGTAGTTTTTGAGTTTTGTTTATATATATATAATGACCCCTTTGTGACTTTTGACCCAAAACTATGTATACCCTATGTATAGGAGGCAATTTTTTTTTTCGTAGGTAAGTTTGAAAAAATTTCATGAATTATGAATTATTCTTCTTATAGACCATATTTTGCGCATGCGCTACTTTCAAGTCTGTGTCAGCCCATGGTAAGCTGCTCTATCACGATAGGACAGTTTTCAAACCTTGTAGGGGCCTTGTATTTGAATCAGTGCAAAAATAAAAGCAGTGATTGAATTGACTCAGTTGATTCTAAATTTTAATAGGCTACCCTGTGTGATGTTTGTGGAGTGTCTGTTTACTCAAGTTATAACGGTTAATAACGTACACAACTGACTACGGTATAACGTTTACTCGCATGCTCTATTTCCACTTTCGAGCATTCTCATTTCCAACATCGGCATTCAACATAATAAAGGGCAGTGTCAAAGGCTACGACATTACATCCCTCTCCATCTTAAATGGAATTAATGTAAGTCTATTTGGTAGACTTTGTGTTGTACATTAGAGCAGTATTAAGATGTATTATTTATTTTAGTTATTTGTTTAATTATTTTTTTAGTGACCTTAATTTGTAACATAAGTAGTTGCTTTGCTAAGTTGTTACAATGGCTATGCTTTTAAAAAATTTATTTATTTGTTTTTTGTTTATTATTATATATTTTAAAATTTTGTTTACCTTTAAAACTATCCTTAACATCATAAACAACAACATTTGCAAAAGTTCCGTTTCTCAAATCAGTTACATAACATAGTCTTTTAGTCAGCTTGGAAGTCTGATGATTCTTTTTGGTTGTTGCCTATCTGGTGTTTGGGGTGCTGGGGCAAACTGAGGTGCCGGGATTGGTTCATTGTCATAGTCACTATCGAGCTGAAGTTGTTGATTTGTAACGTTTACTGTTCTTTAGTCGGTCAGCCTTTTTGAAGAACGAAGAGTTCCTGTGGATTGTGTGATTTCCATTGTATGCTGATATCATGGTGCCATTGACTTTTGTGACCATGTAAGGTTGTGTATGATAAGGTGTTTCATGGCTGCGTAAGCTTCCATCTCTCTTGCATAGAACCACATCTCCTTCATGACAAGTTTTGCTTTTGAAGCGTTTGTTTCTTTCTGCGTTCATTTTCATCGTGGATTTTGCCTTTTTGTAATGTAAACGTAGAGTTTTGTCATTTTTGGTACTGCGTTGTATCTCCGGCAGTATGTGCGTACTTCTCCGCCATACATCAGCGTAGCTGGTGGTATCCCATTTGAACTACGTGGTGAACCCTATGGTTTCTCAAGTATTTGTTTAACGCTTGCCGCCAGTTCTGTTGTTCTGTTGTGGCAGTACGGTAGAGTTTCTTAAGGTTCCGCATCATTCTGTCTACTGTACTTCACCATTTGCACGTGGCCAAAGTGGTGTGACCTTTCGGTGATTAAAGCCAGAGTATTGTTCAAATTGTGAGAACCATCCTCCGTTGAACGGTGGGTCATGTTTGTTCGAACAGTTACTGGAATGCCGTAGGTAGCAAAAATGGTGTCGAGTTTTGGGATCACACTTTTGGCTGATGTTGATTTCGTGACTTCTATGACAGGAAACCTACTGTAGTCATCGAATATTCAAGTATTCTCCCGTTGGCAATTCTTTAAAGTCAACGCTTACCTCTTGCCAGACCTTTTGTGGGAGCTTAGACATACTTAGTGGTGCAAAGGCTTCCTTCTCGAGAGTTGATGCCTGACACGGAAGACATGAAGCTAAGGTTTCTTCAACCATATGAGCAAGGCCAGGGAACGAAAACTTGCATCCTTCATGAGTTGTTTTGTCTTAATTATTCACTGGTGGCCTTTATGTCGACTGCTCTTTGTTGTACTGATTTAGGAATTATGATGCGATGATCACGCAGCAGTATGTCGTTTTTGACACTAACGCTGAGTTGGTCTCTGAGTTTAAAGAGACAGTTGATGTCTTTGTTTGTAGCCTCCGATGCTTGCCTTTGAATGGTGTGCCACTTGTTGGTTATTTATGGCTGATATACATAGTTGTAGCGTTTTGTCTTTTGCTGTTTCGTGTTCTATCCCTTCAATAGTAAGGGATCTTGAGTGTGTGAGATTAATATACTCTTCTGCCATTTGTCCTCTCTGCTGGATTCTTTCGTCGTTGACAATGGGTGGCGGGATATATAGTCTACTGGGTTGACTTTTCCTGGTCGGTATTTTAAGGTGTAGTCGTATTCTTGTAGTCTCATGAGCCAGCGTTCTATGCGCAATGGTGGTTTGGAAGTGGCGTTGTTAAAGAGAGGAAGCAGTGGTTTGTGATCTGTAACAACCTCAAATTTTCCTCCGTACAGATACATATGGAAGTGTTTTATTCCCATGTAACGGACAAGGCTACCCGTTCAGTTTGTGAGTAGTGTTGTTCTGCTTGTGTCAATGATCTGCTGGCCAGCGCCACCAAGACTCTTTTATCACCATCCTGTTGGGTTAACATTGCACAAAGGCCTACTAGGCTGGCAGCAACAATTACCTCTGTGTGGAGTTGCTGGTTAAAATATGCTAGATTACAATGTTCTGTGATAGAATCTTTGACTGATTGAAGAGCGACTGCATGTGGTTCTTCCCACATCCATTCTGAATCAGCTTTGGTAAGCACTCTGAGTGGTTCTGTGAGTGTTGCTAGATTAGGTATGAAGCGTGCACAATAAGTTGCAAGTCCTAGCAGGCTTCGAACCTCTTCTTTATTGGTTGGTGGTGTTGCATTTTACAATGCATTAACTTTGTCTGGACTTGGGGAGATGCCACCTGAATGAAACACATGCCTAAAGAACTCAACAATTTCTTTGTTGAATTCGCATTTTCCTTTGTTTAGAGTCAAGTTCTTCTCCCACAGCCTCTGAAGACAGTTTTAAAGATTTTCCTTATGCTCCACTGAGTTTACGCCATACACCAGGATGTCATCTGATAGGTTGATCATACCAGGGAGACCAGCTAGCCCAGACTGGATGGGATTTTGAAATTGTTCAACGCACCAGTATCATTACTTTCCAGGGGTGGATCCAAAGATTTCCAAAAGGAGGGGCCGAAAGTTGAGCCGATCGGGACAACATTGCCTAGGATGTCCAGGGGCATGGCCCCGCGAAAGTTTTGTGTTCTAGACGCCCGAAAATAGCATTTGAGGCGTTCTGGGCTATCATTTTTTTCTTTTTCTTTCCTTTTTTTCATTTTTTTTTTACCTCCCAAAAAAGGGTGGGGGTCCTAAATCCGGCCCTGCTTTCATTTTGTCTTTATTGATTAGTATTTCAACATGTTTGTTTCTCTTGTGAGTCAGGGGTGCTAGTTTGAGGACATATGCGTATTTTTCACTTGAATCACTATCGCTGGGTGCATTTGTGCGTTCTCGGTTGCGTTCTTTTGTCCAACCTTGACTTGCAAAGTGTTTTTTATTTTGGCAGTAGTTGCAGACTTTACCAAACGCTGGGCACTCCTTGGAATACGGATAATCTCTACCACAGTGATAACACACAGTTGTAGGTTGTGTGGCCTGTTTACGATGTACTGCCGGTATATTCTGATGGGTTGGTTGGTACCTAGATGTTTGTTGTTTGTTGTATGTGGCACCTTTGTTTGGTTTCCTGATCACAGCTCTTGCATAGTTTTGTGTGTCAGATTCCGATGTCTTCGCAAGTTGAGCTGCTGCGGTGTCGTTGGCATGAATTATATCAATGACCTTCTCTAGGTTGAGATTATCAGTACGCAATAGACGTTGTGTCATACGTGAATCATCTACACCCATGACAATGCGGTTGCGGATGAGGCTAGGCCTTAGCTCACCAAATTCACATGAGTCAGAAAGGATGCGTACGGTTGTTACATAGGCATCAGTGCTTTCCCCTGTTTTGTGGGATCTACTACTGAATACATATCGTTCGAAAGTGCCTGTGCAATGAGTTTCCAACAGTTGAATTACTTTGTCAATTTTTGTCTTATCTCCTGAATCTTCCCAAACAAAACTGTTATATACATTAAGGGCTGGTTGGCCAACGATAGAAAGGAGTGTAGCAACTCGTTGTCGAATGTTTCTTTCATTGACCCCTGTCGCCAGTTTAAAGTTTTCAAAACGCTGTCGAAACTTTCTCCAAGCCTAATGTAAGTTGCTGGACGACATGTCCAGTGGAGGTGGTGCAAGGATTGTGAATGCCGCCGAGGTCAATTTGGAGGCGGTATCCTTGGAGACAGCCATTTTATCGGATACGGTGGACGTGTGTTGTTAAAGTAATTGAACTAAAAACCTTAGCTGTAACGTACTTACAGGTCAGTGGAGTTGCTAGGTGGGTTCTATGGATATCACTTATATCTTCGTCGCCAATGTGTTTGTGGAGTGTCTGTTTTCGCAAGTGATAACGGTTAATAACGTACACAACTGACTACGGTATAAAGTTTACTCGCATGCTTTATTTCCCCACTCGAGATTTCTCATTTCCAACATCGGTATTCAACATAATAGAGGGCGGTGTCCAAGTCTACGACATTACACCCTGTAAATCATACACTTTCTAATTTAAACTTTTGAGAGAGCAGCTTAGCTCAGTCGGCTAATCTGCTGGTAGCCACTGTGTGTGCGCTGAACCGTGGAGATCTCTAGGTCCCTGGTTCATTTCCCATCGCTGCCTCTCCTTGTGTTCAGCTAGAAGGCTGCTGAAATACAAGTTACAATAGCGCACCGTCTTTCGGATGAGACATTTAAGCCGTTGGTCCCGTGTGCATCTATGACCCATGTGCAAGTTAAAGAACGCAGTACACTATCTGAAAAGAGTAGGGGATTGTCTCCCGGTGTACAGTCCAATTACCACCATAAGGACCCCACTGGAAATAAGTCTTCTTCTAGACTTTCGTGGGCTATCCTTGCTGTTTACACCGAATAAATCCAATCCAATCCAGATGCCATTTCCAAAAAAATCTCAAATGGAAAGGTAATTAAGCCCCCTCCCAAAACCACCTCCCCCATTTTGGTACTTCACACCTCGCATTTTTCATTTCCCTTTGCTAAATTATCCGCCACTGGATAGGGCTACGTACGATATAGGCCTACATTATTTATTTATTTTATATGATGCCAGCATCGAGCGAAGCCTTAGTTTACACAGTGAAATTTTAATAAACTTTAATTTAACAACTATTTGTACTTTGTAATTGCAGACTTACAATAAATGTAATGTATTAACATTCAGAATATCATCTATGTCAAATCAATCACTTGTTTTATTTTTTTTATGTTATTCTCAGTCACGCATTCCTGTTTATAACTTACTATAATTGAATCACTAGTTTCAAAAACTTTGAGCTTTTCAGTGTACAGCGGTGGAATTTTAAATACATGGACATTCTGTTTTTATTGGAAATAAACTGTATCTGTAGGGAAATTATATAAAACTACACTGCTAAAATAAACTTAAACATAAGAACGATCAAAGGTGTTTAACAGCCGAGTTAGCCCTAACATTCATAAAATTAACATCACATGTATTTATTTAGTCTTCAAATATCCACAGAAATAAAATGTTTAAGTAGCACTTGAGCCTTGAGTGCAAACAAGGGTTGCTTAAAGTGCCTACAGGTCAGCTACCAACAGCTGTGGAATTTCAAACAACAAAGTGTCAGAGAGAAAGAGGGTGTTACATTGTAACGCCTCACAAAACAACTTGCACAAGCACCCGTCAGTGCCAGATGAAGTTCTACTGGTAGTAGATGTAAACGTCGCAAGTATATATATTTTGTTTGAATATATGAATTTACCTTTCTATAATAAAATGTTTGTAAATGTGTATGTATAGTCATAAGCCTTCTTCACTTAGAGTACCCTAAATTTCATGTCAGTTGGGATAAACCGATTTAGAGTTTGTCCGAAGTAAAACATAATCGTTTTTTGTTTGCTTTGATGCTTGGTATGCAATTATTTAGGCGACCTAAAATAAAGAAGCTTTGCACTCTAGTACTATTTCAATAGGGATTCGAGCAGACTCCGCAACCGATTAAATAAAGTTAAATAAATAATCAGAAAAGCTAAATGGTAGAACGTAAAATAATTGGGGTAAACAACAATATATAATTATCATCTAAAAATCTAGTGCTGTTACCAATGGTTATTAACGGCTCGTTGACGGCTAGGCTATTTTTTTTACAAATGTATAGACATAGTTTCGGCCTATGATGAAAAAAAAAACAGGCCCCTAACAGCCTTGTACTATCTAGAACCATTGAGATGACGTAATTTTCAGCAATTTATGAGTTTCTAAACCTGATAATTATAACTTTCAAAATAAAGTTCTTTTCTTTGGTACATCAAGTATCTTATCATATTTATGATTAAGCGTCCCATTTTTTTTTTACACTTTATCCAAATTACAAATGCTATACCGTAAAACCTCGAATTGAAGCCCGGTGAGCTTAATCTCGAATTGAAGAAGCCCATGGGCTTCTTTTCAAGATAACATAAGCTTCTTTTCGAGATAGTACAGTATACACTGTACATGAATTTAAAAAAAAAACCCAAAATAAATTAAACTCAAGCTTGGTTTATACTGTAGTTTAGGTGATTTAATGTCAGTTAAACACACTCCATGATAAAGATTGATGTTACAGTGGCCGTATATATTGTTTAATTGTACAAATTCGCATTTACAGTACTCATTTTGAAAAGATGCCCCCTCTCGGTACTTTGCAAAAGTAGCCTCGAAAAGAAACCCATCTCGAAATGAAGAACATTTTGAAAAGAAGTCCATCTAAAGTTCGCAAACAAAAGAAGCATAGGGCTTCAATTTAAGGATTTACGGTATTCTAGAGGAAGAAATAAACGGTCATTGTGTGCATTAGACACAGTATGACATAAACAATAAAAAATAAAAATCCAGCGTTTTTGGCTAATGTTCCGTTGACTTATAGTCTCTGTTAAGTTATTCGGTTTAAACGTACCTAATTTTCTCAGCCAAAAGGGGACAGGAAAATAATTAACTGATTGCACTACATATGTCGAAAAACAGGGCTAATTTACTAGTAGTAATATATTTATGAAATAATGTCGTACATGAAATAAAGTTATACATACTTATAATCAGGCTACATGAATATGCAAAAGGGGCCAGCGTCCACCATAGCCCCGTATCATACACCGATTGAGCAGTGCCGTTGATATAGCCACCACCGACCCAAGTAGCTGCGGAAGTATAGAAAATGATCTATATTATAATTACGCTTATTTTAAAGGCACAGCAATGTAGCATCACGTCAGATAACGTCAAGGATCAAAACCTACTGGTCTGTAAAACTGTAACAAGATAGACATAATGGTTTTTAATTCATCAAAGTCTTCAGCTCACGAAGTGAAAATAACTCCATATTTTAGCTTAATTGAGAGAAAAATAATGAATTCTACGAACTTTTCACTATCACGTGTCGTTTACTGGAGCAAATTGGTGTATTTCCGCCTTCTGTATGTTGTATTATATGGAACGCCAAAAGCAGCAGCTTTCAACGTAAATTTTTGAGGTTTACTGTCACGTGTCGCTTACTGGAGCATGGTCTATGGTTGGTGGTTATATAAAGAGCGACATTCAAGGAATACAAGATAATCCCTTATACCAAATAACATCAATGCTATTTCATCTCATTTTAGTGCTTTTTAAATATCTTTACGTTATGCAAAATGATAAGAAACTACTTATAAAACCATGCAACTACTTTTAGTGGTCATATTGGTTTTTTTTTTTTAATCTGAAATTGCAACTATTCGCGACGTTCACACAATCGAGGATAATATTTACCGATGGGCCCCACTTTTTGGCAGAAAATATATAATATCTGTGGAGATTTTTGTATGATCGGATAGAAATGCAAGAAAAGAAAAAGGGAAGAAGGAGGAGAGGTAGGGGAAAGAGAGTGTTTATCCAGTCCCCGGCCGAGTTAAAATTTCTCACAATTCACATTGGTGGATTTGGGGGGGGGGGGGGGGGCAGGAGTCCTGACTCCATCGTTTTGGCAACAAAAAAATTATAAAGGCCTACCTTTTTAGGACCCGTGAGCTTCATTTTTTTTGTTACAATAAAATAATAGAAGTCGGGAAAGCTCATTTCCCGCCATCTAGAAATCTTTTTGGGGTGGAAGGGGGGAGTTCATCGATTCATGGAAAAGGAATACGTATGCAACGTATGCATATTGGTACACACATAATAGGCTTATTTACTGTAATAAGAATGAGTAAAATCTACCTGACTCTTTTCAAGGGAGAAAACCTTGAATTTTGAAGAACTTAAAAGTCTTTTTACCGGGAAGAACCCGAATCCGCCTTTTTCTTTCGTTTTCAAGAAGGGAAAATCCTTGAATTTTGAAGAACTTAAAATTCTTTTAAAGATACCTAGCTCAAAAGTCGGTAAAGCTCATTTCCCGCCATCTGGGAATCAAAATGAGTGAGGACTCACGGATCTCCGTTCTTTTTTGGAGCTTTTGGGAAACATTTAACTTCACCTCCTAAATTTGAACCCAGATCCCTCTAATTCATATTCCCATTCATTTTACTAGTTGGCCCCCAACTTTGAAAAACCTTCCGCCGGCCATGTTCATGTTTCAATTGCGGGGTTCCCCCCCCCCAAAGTATTATGGAACGTATTGAGCATTAGGTAGCGCAAAACATAATTTCTATAAATATCACCTTTAAAATAGCAATACATCGATTGCGTCGATAAACTCATCAAGTTAGGCCTTCGGCCATTGTTTTTTAATTAATTCTTTTTCTTTTTAGCTACGCCTGCAGCCGTTATCTTTTATTTTGTGTTTTTGTATATTCGTTGTTTTTTTGTTTAATTGCAATGTTCAACCATTGCAATGTTCTACCGAATGGCAGACAAGATTTTCTTCTTCTTTTCAAGATAATAACACATTTAAAACAGATATTGACCCTGATTTTCATTTACCAATTTTCTACTTCCAGATATTAATGTCCCATTGTTCTTTGAATTCTCAACCTTAATGATGAATACTGCTGACAACAGCTTCTCTTCAATCCATTTTAATTCTAGAAGTATCTTATGAACAATTACTCAAAAGAAGGCTATTGTGATCATCTCACTCTGCAAAAGGATGGCACTCTTTTAGTTTATTCTCTAATTTTAATCTTACAGATATCAACTTCATGTAACAATTTATATTTATGTATGCTTCCTATCATTGGTTTTTAAAATCTTTAAACACAACATACATACAAGTCCTGATATTCGTATACCCACCTGTAAAACTGATAATTACTTCCAGCATGTATTACATTGTGATGTGAGTGGTGATGATGGTGATGATGTTAATGTGGATGATAATGATGTGGATGATGATGTAGATGATGATGATGTGGATGATGTAGATTACATTTTCTGTATCTCAGCTTTTAGAAGTACATATCCTATTGAACCTTACTATAGCAACATGGATTATGTATATACTTTGTCATATTTAATTGAAAAATACTGTAAATGACGGCCAAATATGTTAACCTTTGTTTATACATGCACCCGTCTGTCTGTAGGCGTGTCTGTCTGTCTATGGACAAACTGACATATGTTTCTATAACATTTATTGACAATAGTTTACATAGGCATCAAAAGAAGCAAATGCTTGTCAGTTTGAATACTAAATATCCAAAACACACAAACACATGATACATGAAAAGACAGCCAAAAATTGAAATTTTAATTTAGAGTCGCTCACAATTGTCGGCATTCCCCGGAAGAAGTGCCCAAATGTTTATTATGTCAATCTTCACGTCATCACTCCAATGATATTTCGCTCTCCCCAACTGTGAACTAATATTATGATCATATCTGGCTCGCCACAACGATGACACTCTTCTGGTTTATTTTCTAATCTTAATCTTACAGACATCACCTTCCTGTAACAATCTATATTTATGTAAGCTATGTTTCCTATAACTGATTTTTTTACCCAAATACAACACACATAATAGTTTTGATATTCATACAATATCAACCCATAAAATTGATAATTACTTCCAGCATAATATTTGATTTTCACTTCTCAAACTTTGAAACTCTTACCAACTTGTTCAGTAAATGACAATTTTAATTTTTTTTTCTAAACAGCATAAAATACTTAATTAAAAGGGTATATTCCATATCTCTCCGATTCTCCTTGACCACCTTAGTCGGTCTAAATCTAATTTGATGTTACCACCCTGGTTTTCTGTCAATTTGGGTTTTGTTTCAACCTGTTTGGTCAGCGTTTTTCTTTCTTTAATTTTTAATTTTTAATTTTTTTCCTGTTCTAACACAGGATTGGTTTTGCTTATTTTTTCGGATCTTTGCTCGTTTCCACCATTACTTTTTTTTAAAAACATATTTTACTATATTTGTATTTTAAAAAAGGTCATTTTCTGTTATATAGGCCAACAAACATATGTTTATATAAACATAATATATGCAGTGCAATCAACAATATAGTATCAATTATCGTCATCCAGGTAATCTTACTTCATTCATCCAGTTGCCCGCACAGTGCGCTACAGCATTCATATATTCATTTATTTCCTGCGTATTGGTCATCCCGTTCAAGTCAAATTAAAGACGATGCTGTCATTTGCACACTTAATGTATTTTTAAATAGGTGTAAAACGTATCTTTTTATTCTTCAGATGTAGATATAATTTTAACATTTTAAATTTTAACTAAATTTCTGTTGTAAATATTATTGATGTTTTTGGTGTTTTGTTGGGACTTCTGGTTCAATGAGTCATAGAGGCAACTGCTTCTTTAGAAGTCCCAGGGCCTTTGTGTCTAATAAATAAATGAAATGAAATGAAAAGTAAATAAATGTTACCTTAATTCGAGGTACCCGCAACTATTTTGGGATGAAATTTAACACTTAGCCAATAGGCGCATCTTGGTGGTCTACTGGCTTTGACATCGTGCTAGTTATAGGAGGTTATGAGTTTGATTTCCATCCTAATCACTTACAATATTTTAAGTATTTTGGGAACGAACCAAGCATATAAGATAAGGCTAAACATGATTCCTGTTAAAAGTTCATAATGTTCCACAAGTTTTTTGGGCTCCAGTACGTTAGAAAAAAAATTAAAGTCATCTGTATATATATATATATATCTGTCTCTTATACACATCTAGATGTGTATAAGAGGAATAATATTCAAGGATAAAACCACAATAAAATACCAAAAAGTCAAACTTATTCCCATTGTGCTTCAAAATTAAGTATTAAAATACAGAATGAGAAACAATTCAACGAAAGCTAACCAAACAATGAACAAAACAGTACAATGAATTCAAAGACTAAACAAATATAATTAAATATCACTTGTTTCATTATAACATTTTTTTTGCATTTCTTGTTAAATAATTAAATTGAAGGTGAGCTTTCAATTGAAAAGGGAAGTAAAGACCCTATTTGAATGGCCGTAATTTAACAGGTGCAATACAAATAAAATATTTTTAAAATGACAAAAAAAATTAACTTGATAAAGATTAAAAGTTTTTAAAGAGAGGTTTGTTGAAATAACTATTTGATTAGACTTGGACTTATTAAATGTTATGTATGTTGATCTGTTAAATAACTTCTTAATCACTCCCACGGACACAGAAATCGTATATATTTTTTGGAATAAAGAATCCCATTATCCACAGTAATGTCAATGGCATTGGAGTAGTCCAGAGATATATGAAAGTGTGGAATTTAAAAAACTTTAAGCTTACATATTTAACAAAGGTAAGCAAATTTTGTTCGATTAGTAAGATTCGCCATTATTGGTAGAGCTTACACATTTTCTTTTTAGGAGTCCTTTGTTTTCATGGTTTGTGTGCTATTTTTTTCCATTAATTTATTATTGTATTTATTTCTTCATTTGCCTGGGTGACTTGATTTGTGCAAAAGCATTGTTATTCTTCAGAGCCCAGCAACACATACAATAAAATACTATCAAATTACACAAATTGGTAAGTACATAGAAATCAATAAAGGCTATTAGAAATTTTAAAATTTTACTATAATATTCTTCAGAATTTTTTAAAAAAATAATTGAATTGAGGGGGAGCTTATGATTGAAAAGGAAAGTAAATTCCATATTTGATGGCAGTAATTTGCTAGGTAAATTTTAGGTCCCTCCTTTATTAATTTATGTTAATGACATTTTCAACTATTATCAGTTACTGATATTTATTTTATTTGCTGATGACACAAATAATTGTTTATTCTCATAAAAATAAAATGTGTATTAATCAAAGTCACAGATTGGTCTTAAATAAATAATCTTCAAATATCTCAATTACATGTTATATTATGTTTAAATAAATGTAAATCTACAATATCTAAAGACGATCTATATATAAACAATAACAAAATTACCCGTGTTACAGAAAATACATTCTTAGGAGCCACAATTGATTCCCAATTAAACTGGAAATCCCATAATTACTGAATTATTAATACTGTTTCTCGAAATTTGGGAGTCATAAATAAACTAAGACAATACCTACCATCCGAGATTCTCCTAATATTATATTCCTAATTTTACTGTACCTGTCTTACTGCAATATCACATGGGTAGATAATGTAAATAAAACATTATGTCCATAATCTAGTTTTGAATCTACAAATTACAATAATCTTTTTTGCCTTCAAAAATGTGCACTGCTTATTTGTGCAGGAGTTCCGTTCAGATCCCCCACTAAAAATCTCTTTCACAAATTTAAAGTTCTTAATATTTATGATCTGGACAAAGTACTTATAATAATAATAATAATAATAATAATAATAATAATAATAATAATAATAATAATAATAATAATAATAATAATAATAATAATAACAATAATAATAATAATAATAATAATAATAATAATAATAATAATAATATATCGTTCTTATATAGCGCTTAATGCCCTTACATAGCCTCTAAGCGCTTCACATTACTACCCCGGTCATTGGTTCAAACACGTGTGGAACACATTGAACACCAAATTAAATTATTAAGTTAAATTATATTATTATTCCATAATATTGCTGCTAGTAATCAGCGCAGTTGTGTTGGAACCTACCAGGTACCCACTTGTACTCCTGGGTGGAGAGAGGCAACCGTAGATAAAGTGCCTTGCCCAAGGACACAAGCGATTTGCACAGTGAGAGTTTCGAACCCCCGACCTCGAGGTTGGGAGTCCAAGCCGATGCGCCAAACGCATGGCCATGTTCACGCATAGAATATTTAAAAAATGCTTTTCCCTTTCACATAATTAATTTCTTTACTACAGTTTCTTCTATTCATCAACATTCAACAAGATTTTTTGTTAAAAACGTTTTGACTAAATCATCATGTTCCTCCCAACATTTTCAATCAGTGCTTATTAATAAACCGTCTATTAGTAAGTTGAACAAATATCGCTTGTTTTTCACTCTCATAATGAAGGAGACTACGTATTAAATGACCTAAAGAGTGAATATATCAATCCACAAGAATAGTGTTTAATATTTCGCCGTATCAACGACACATCAGTAACTGAGACAGGAATTAGGCAGGCCAGGCCTTATATACTGTGCTAATAAGCTAACAGGTGTTGTAAAGTATTGAGAAAAAAAAAATCAGGTAATAAGGAGAGCGTCACTAAGCTCATTCGTACGGTTTATAGAGGGCCTAATGCGATTGATACATATTGTTGATGATATCATCAAGAATATGTTGGTTCCACTATTAGGGCGCTTCTCTTTAGGGTGACTGAACATCTCGCTTCGGCTCGTAAGCACTGCACCACCTCTGCGCTCGGAAGAGCACCTAAAGATGAATTGCGCCTTCGTGTGTTGGAAGCACAATGTATCAATCGCATTAGGCCCTCTATGCTTTCCTTATTATCTGATTTTTTTTCCTCAATACTTTCCAACACCTGTTAGCTTATTAGCACAGTATATAAATATTCAACACTATTCTTGTGGATTGGTATATTCACTCTTTAGGTCATTTAATACGTATTCTCCGTCTATTAGTAGTTTTAAAACTACTTTAAAAATGTATTTGATATCTGGATATGGAGAGTACAACCTGAACTGCGTGAGATTGCGCCTTCGTACAGCAATATGAAACTGCATGGGTGTAGTTTTTCGTTCATATTGCTCATCTACCTACCAGTGTCTCACAATGACTTTTGAAAATCTAAACCTATCGATAGTATCCAAAAAGATATGAACTTTTATCATCCAAATGTTAAGCATGTGACGAATATGAAGAGAAAGGTTTGTTGGGACGTTAAGGTATTGCGCTAATCACCCCCACCCAGGTCCAGTACGTAATAAATTTAACAGGACGAGTAAGTTATTAAAACTAACATGTGTTACGTGCGCGAACACGATCAGATGTAACCAGAAGAACCTGTCATGTTGCGAATGTAATCACGTTTATCACATAAGGTGTATCCCAATGTGCAATTCAACATTTTTGTATTATAAAAATAGTTCTACGTGGATTGCAATATGTGTGCCCTACCAAAACTTTCTTACTCTTTTTTCCATGACAACTCTCTCGATGACATCACAATGGCACAATGGGTACTAGCAGCATGATATACACGGATCGCAATAAAATACGCGTGGCCCTATTCAACGCACACAGTGTTGTTACTAAGATTGACGAACTTCGTGTTCGCATTAGTGAGCCCCTTGATATTATTCTAATGACAGAAACGTGGCTTGATTCATCTATTAACAACTCCGAGGCATTTCCTAGTGGTTATAGTGTTTATAGAAAGGATCGTTCACGACATGGTGGAGGAGTGCTCATAGCTTGCAATAATTCAATCAACTCTACTTGTTGTGACATGGACACAAGAATTGAAATGCAAATGATTGAAATAACTGTATCAAATGGTACAATACTTATCTGTTGTTATATAGGCCTCCAAATTCAATCAATGAATGGTTAGATAATTTCAAGAGGTGGTTGATTTTATCCTTTCTATAGCTCATAAGTACATATGTATTTTAATATCTGGTGATTTCAATTTTTCAGTTAACTGTCCCCGCTATAAAAGTTTTTGTGACATTTTAGCCTCCTTAGATCTTGTGCAATGTGTTAACTTTCCCATTCGTTTTACAGAAAATAATAGTAGCTTATTATTTAATCATTTACAATAATACTGACATTGTCTCTGATTTTAAATGTGAACCTGGGCTTAGTATAAGTGACATTACTTAGTATAAGTGACATTATTGGTGTTTATTTTAATATTGTAAGTAGTCCTAAGCAAACGCAAACTATACATAGACATTTTTATCAGTATAATAAGTGTGATCATGACCTTTTCCTTACCCTCAAGTCTGTTCCGTAGTATATGTGCGTCGATCAGGCTGACTGTGAATCTATGTGGATCTGTTTTAAAGATTTATTCATGGCAGCTAATACTAATTGTATTCCAAAAGTAAAAAGCAAAAGTCGTACGACACCTATGTGGATCAATTCAGAAATAATATCACTGTCTCGTAAAAAACGAAGCTTATCCAATTATGCAAAAAAAAAAAAAAAAAAAAAAAAAAAAAAAAAACAAAAACCAAAAAAAAAAAAAAAAAGGAAAAAAAAAATAAAAAAAAAAAAAAAAAAAAAAAAAAAAACAACATCCAAATAATCCAAAAAATGGGAAAGATATATTTTGATTACTTAAAAAAGTTGAGCATTATTTGTGAAAATGGTAGCAGCCTAAAGCGTTTCTGGAGTTAAATTATAAGTTAGCGTAAGTCAGACACTGCACTAAACTTTACGTGCAATGGGATTGCTATTGATTATGATGTTAATGCGGCGAATGCCTTTGCTAATTGTTTTTTCTGCGAAATTCAATATACCTAATCACGATTTCAACTTAGACAATATAACTACCAACTGTAAACACACCGATAATACTAGTACTCTTTCTAATATTACAATTGATGAGAGCACCGTGTTTCGAGCCCTTCTCTCTCTCCTAAGGCAAATAAATCTCCAGGCCCGGACGGTATAACTCCAAAACTGTTTAGTATGTCAGCCCCAATTATTGACCCAATTTTTAGTATTTTAATAAATAAAATAAAAAACTTTAAAATTGTGTTTTTGAGTTATTATTTTCTGGTATATGGTTTTATCCCTAGTGATTGAAAGCTCGCAAATATTTCTCCTGTATTTAAGTCTGGTAATAAGAATGGTAATTATAGGCGCATATCACTGTGTTTGATTGTTGGTAAAGTTCTCGAGCGTATAGTTGCTGACGAATTAATATCTGACTTTCAATTTAATGGTTTCATTAGTCCATTCTCAACATGGATTTTACCCACGTAGATCTTGTGTGACACAAACCACATCCCTTTATCATGAATGGTCTAAAACACTTGATGCTGTAAATTCACCCGTAATTAACGCCATTTTTAAAAATTTATTTCTTTCATGCATAATACATTCATAACATTTAACAGAAAAAATAATAAAAAGCCTTAATATAAAATAGACATAACGATATAATACAATACAATTGTACAAGAAAAACAAATTATTATTATTGTTGTCATTGATAATAATGACAACAATAATACAAACAACAGCAATAACAAAACAGAAGAAATAATAATAAGCATGCCATTGAGTTTACAATACAGTAGGGAGAATCAATTCAAGAGTCTGAGTACATCTTTATATTTTTCTAGTCTGAGCTTTAGATCCTTGAAATGAGGAATTATATTTTGTAATTTACAGCTATAGATATAATATTTAGTGAACAATATGAAAGAATTAACAATTGGTGGTAAATCAGGCTCTCCAAAGCAGATACTTTTTGTGTCAAAATTAATTACTGTATTAGTTTCATTAAAGATAAATTCTTTAGTAGTTTCCTACAAAGGAAGACTGATTCTACACTCAACAAACATGTGTAAGAGATGATCTTTTTCCTTATTACAGAAAGAGCATAATTCAGACTTTACCAGACCAATCTTAAACAATTTTACATTGGTGAAAACGATCCTATGCATAAATTTAAATTGAAAAACTTTAATTTTATTGTCGATTGGCAGTTTGTGAAGTACACAGAATATTTTTTGATGTTCAATTTTCCTATATCGGACCATAACGCCATTTTTCCGGATTGGGATAAAGCTTTCGACTGTGTGAGCTTTTTCTCTTGGGTAGATTCCAGCGAGTAATTTTGCGTGGTCAGACCTCCGAGTGGGCTCAGGTTTATTCTGGAGTCCCACATGGATATGTACTGTGCCCGCTTCTAATTAATGCCTTTGTTTTTGACCTCCCCATGGCAATATCATCTCAAATTACTTTATAATTTTAATGATTTTAACATTTTTGATTTTATTGAGATTAATGACCGTTATTTCGAATCTGTAAATTCTGCACTCCTTTTTTTTTTTTTTTTTTTTTTTTTTTTCAATTTCTCGTTTATGGCAATCGATCTCCCCTGAAATAGGAATAATTATTATTGATAGTTTTAATAGTTTAAAAAAAATCATTTTAAAAGTCTATATGTTCTCTGTAAATTATTTTACTGACATTCTATATTAACGTTAATATTTATTCGGATCAATTGCTGTTCTGTGTGAATCTCATATATTGGTTTTTAATGTATATTTTTCTGTAAAGATGTTTAGTATAGCAGAGCCACTTGATTGTGCTTGCACTTTTGGCAATTCTCATGTAATGAACATCTTGTTTGTTGTATGTTTTGTCTTGTATTGCTTTTACCTGGATATTGAATAAATAAAATGAAATGAAAGTTGGAAAAATACTGTCCAAAAAACTCTCATCTGTTCAGGAGAAATATCCTCATTTTCAATATTACATAAGAAGAAAATGTGAATCCAATCCGCAGCTGAAATCATGCCAACCACAGTCTCAGAGTTGATTGGATTATAGGCTTTTAAAGGCGCATATTTAAAATTAGGAGGGGAGCTTATATAAACGGGGCGCTTAAGACAATTTTCATGTTAGGATTGGTGCTTATTCGAGAAGGGCGCTTATTCAAACGGGGAGCTTATTCGCACGAGTACGGTATTATCAATGAACTAAATGATAAGGACTGTGTCTACTTGCTTTCAACTGACAATCCATTTATTGCTTATCAAAATTATTTTTTTTTGCTGAACTTAACAGATGTTTTTCTCTTCAGAAACCTAGGACTAAGGCCATGGTAATCATATTCCTTCTCCTTGGATTATAAAGTCAATTCAATAAAAACAGGCATACATTATATGTCAAATACAAAATAATAATAATAATAATAGAGTACGTTATATCACTTTCAGAAATAAATTACAGTTAATATTTAAAATTTGTTAAATGGACAATTGTAAATCAGAATTTAATAAAAACGCAAATGAATTTTTATTCATATCTGAAGGGCAACTATTTTCCTACAATATTTTTCTTACATGTTTCTCTTGACGTTATTATGCATTTAAACCAGCTTAAAACAGTTCACAGGATATTGACGGTATTAGTGCTAAAATAGTTAAATTAAACCTCTGACCCACATACTGTAATTAACCTCTCTTTGTCTTAGGGAATAATTTTTAATTAAGCTAAAATTATAAAAGTTAAAGGTATTTATTTTTAATAAGAATATTATTTCCTTCACCTCGCACATCAATGCAATCAAAACCAAAGTCTGGAAATCAATAGGTATCCTTAACAGATCAAATTTTAAACATGTTCTTCCAACAAAACATTTTATTTAAAATATATATGTCTCTTTTACTTCCTCTTATGAGCTACGCTATCCCATATGTGATTTCCTAACATTGTTATTTTTAAAAACCAAATTCTCAAATTTTATGTTATTGTATTTAATCTATAAACACGTTCAATCGATATCCGTTCTCTTATTTTCTATGATTTTTGTTACAATATTACTGTTATATATATGATTATTCAATCATTCAACTCTATTATTATTATTATTATTATTATTATTATTATTATAGTTAATTGTTATGTAAATTATCATTTAAGGCCTCAATATAAAGAGAAATTCTTGCATTGAGGTCCTAAATCCACTTCTTTATTGTTTTGTCATGTAATATATTTTGTTTAAATAGAAAAAAAAAGAAATAAAGTACGATGTTTGTAGAAAATATTCTCCCATCTGTCTATGGATATAACAGAGCCTCAATACGTATTTAAAATCAAGGATATTAAATCGCACAGCTCATAATTCACGTTATAAACAATACTATTTTCATTACACCATTCTTCAGTGGCGGATCCAGTTTTTTTTTTCTTGGGTGGCGCGAGTATCAAATCGAGGACCTAATGTCCGAAAGATGTGGAAGATGGGATTGGGGTGGAACCTAAAATCGATAGAGGAAGTATCTTGGGTGTTCCCTTACGTATGTGTTGATACAGGGGATTTCTTCTGAATGCTTAAGATTTTTAGCCATTTTAATCTTTTATTTTACACTTGGTAAGTGATTTTTGTCTGTTACCGAAGTGGGTTGGCGGGAGCGGGTAGGTGGGGGCAGGGGTGTCTCCTCCCATGTTTTTGCATTAAAATGGAATTGATTCAACCATTAATATTCTGGATATGGATCATTAATCCTCAAAACCCCTAAAAGAAGGAAAGCAAGGAGGGGTGGTGGCACACGTAGCTTCAGGACTATATCTTTAGGTGATCAATTACAGCTGCCTTAAACTTTTCTGTATCATGTATTGTTGCAGGTTTCTTAGGAATTCCATTTCACTCTTGTATAGTTTTTATTATGAAAGAGAATCTGTAACAGTCATTTTGAGCGGATACCTCGGAATATGTAGAATGTCTACAGAAGTACGTAACAGGACGCAAGTGTATTTGTAATGGAATGGTAAGGCGCCCATAAACAGCCTGCTAAAAAACGGACCCATAAATATAGAATAACAGAACGACTCTCAGACTCTACAGTACACCGGGATGATCCTACCATACTCGGTACAGTTATAGCTAATGCTCAGTTATGTTTTGTTTTCTAACATGAATGATGAAAATAAAAATAATGCAAAAAATAGTGATAATGATGATGGTGGTGATGATGTTGATGATGATGATAATGTTATCGGTAATGGCAACGATAATGATAATGCTAATAAGCAGTTAGAATAGTTGGTGAATTAGAATACTTTTCGTCGGTGAAGAGAGGTAAAATCGTGTGCTGATTTCATCTAGGCTTACTAATTCATTTAGGCATAGGCCAGGGTAGGTCTAAGTATTATATAGCCTACATTTAAAATGTTCAGTTTCTTTAGTTTAGTAAGATTCAAGGAATTCCTAAAATTTGTATACATAATATTAAATATGCAGCGACATTTTTCGGATTCTAATACCTTTTTTAATACTAATGTCATCAGTTTTTTTCAATTACAGTACCACTTGTCAACAAACGTCGATTGGGTGAGTGTCTGTACTTTCTTTCCGCAGGCGAGCGCCGTAGTGATAAGTATAAAGACACTAGCATAGAATCCATCGCGGTGCACGATATGTACAAGTTGAATTGATCTTTTGTAAACGAACCGCGCACTATATGAAAAATAGTACACTGCTGGAGACAGGCATATCAAATTGCAATGGGAGTTCCAGTGATATCGTCACGATTGACTTATAATGCTAATTATAAGAAAAATTATAATTATAAAGAAAATTATAATTATATTAATAGTATAATCAACTTTTAAAAATAATACTGATACAATTATTAAGTTACTCTCACCTATCATTGTGAAAACACCAAGTAACAATCCAATGTTTCTTCCTGCAAGCATCACCTCATTAATTGAAGTGATACCTTTTGTTTTTGTTGAGGCGTACACACCGACTGCCAAGATGGTGACATAGAAACCGGCTACACAAATAAGGCCTCCCCAATTCACCGCCATTTTCGGTACAAATCTCAAATTTAGTGGAAAAAAAAAAGATTACTGTCGAAAGTATGCTGTACTGTTTGTAGATCTGGCCTAGAAGAAATATGAAGGTATTTTGTTGTGTTTAACTACATCGTGACCCTTAAAAATATGCAGGTTATTAATAAGTAACAAAACCTCTAGACAACTGTCGAGTAATAATATGAAAAATTTAAATAACTACATTAAAAGCTCGAATAAAAGTACAATAGGCTTAATCTCAAGAAGAAGCCATGAATGGCGAAAGTAGCCTCGAAAAGAAGCCCGTGGACTTCTTTTCAAAATAGCATTTTTTTAAAATTTTTTTCGAGATAGTGCAGTATATACTCTGTCTATAAATTTCAAGCTGCAAAATAAATAAAAACAAGATTGGTTTATACAGAAGTTTAGATGATTTAATGCTGGTTAATACACTGCATAATACATATTGCACAGGCAGTCAATTCGAGGTTTTAATGTATTTCTTTTTATCGAAAATAACTACTAGACTATGTAATTATGTAAAGTTTTGGTAAATAGAAGGTCCCACCCCCATTTAGGTATGTTGATAAGGTCCCAAACAGCATAAAAAACATGTAGGAAACTTTGGAATGGATGCAGATGTTTGCCATCTTCAATTTAAAAATGGCCGCTACTTTGGAAGTAAATGTTCATATCTTGACAACCGCATACCAAACTGGATTTTTGTCTCAAATGTGTTGTAATTATATGTTTATATTCGATCTAATGAAAAAGTATACTGGAAAATGACCGGAAATGTCGTTTTTTTATCTTTGACCTTATGTTAATGAAATTTCTATATCTCCATAAATACTCAACATAGAGACTACATTTTGGTCTCAAATTGTTCAGAATATATTGGTTTATATTCTCTATATTTTAAAACTTACATCGAAAAATGAAAAGAAAACGACATTTCTGACCTTTGACTTAATGTGAATGAAAATCCTATATCTCCATAACTACTCAACACAGAGACTTGATTTTCGTCTCAAATTGTTCAGGATATGTAAGTTTATATTTGCTCTAATTAAAACCTCCTCGGGAAATGACACAAATGACATTTCTGACCTTTGACATAATGTTAATGAAATGTCTGTATCTACATAACGACTAAATATAGAAACTATATTATTTTAGGTCTCAATTTGTTTAGAATATATCAGTTGATGTTTGTCCAAATAAAATATAGTCTCCAAACTGCAACTGAAATGCCATTTCTCACCTTCGATCTAAAGTTAACGGAATTTCCCTGTTTCCCTAATTCATAGAACTAAGTCTTGATTTTGGTCTAATATGGAACATTTTCAAATAATCAAAAATTATAATCATGAACCCCATATACCTAGTTTAATGTCTACACAACTACTTGAAATATAAACATGGTCGAAGTCTCAAAGATGTTACATTGAATTATCGGACACGAAATGATACTGAATAATGGTTTTGAAAACATTACATTTCTAATAATAGGCTTATTTCCAGTACTGCATGTGATGTTGGCAACCAAAATTTAATTTTAATGTCATCGTCATCTGCGTTCATCACACTGTATAGATGTTAGGGGCAAAGATGGCATGACAGCCTTAAATATAGGAGTACATTATGGTATAAACAAGTATAAAACTGTAACGTCCTTTCTGGTTGCGGTGCACAATAATAGAAATTCGTTCTCATTACTTTTTGTTAAAGACATTCTCGTTATTTCGTGGTACATAATGGTTTACAATTTCTTGTGTATGTTAAAAAATATGAACAGCTTATTCTGAAATTAAAATGAATATAACGAACAAAATCAAATTAAAAAAAATAACAACAAAAATAAAAAAATAATAATAATATAAACAAGATCACTAAAGATTTTAATGAAATTAGGCCTAATAATTTTCAACGAATTTTTAACATAAATATAAAGAAACTGAGTCTGTTTATTTTACTTACTATCTAGCCTAGGAATCAGAGAATATGTACAAACAATTTTATTCGATTCAAGTGACATTTTCGTATTATATCCTGTTTAGGAAAAAATGAATGCAGTAGCTGGTCATTAGCTTCAGCTTGTCATAGGAGCGATATAGCGATTTAGATGCACCAATTTCAGAAAATATAGCATTACGTGTGCTTTAGTCGGATGCTTTCCTATTCGTTCTATGATTTGCTCCCATACCCAAATCATACACAACGCTCTAATTTTTTTAGATCGATGGTAGAATGGAAACGGGACGATAGTTGCAAACATAAAACTATTGTAGCTGTGTTTTTTGGAATGATGTTGCTAATTTGGTCATAATCCGAGATTGTATTATTTTTTATGCTCATGAGTTCTTTCTCCAACGCAGGCTGCTCCACCCGAAATATCCAACATTACATTTAGAACAAAGTTGAATACCATCATGACACCTGTTTTGGAAGATTGAGACCCCCTCCCAAAAATAAAAAATGATAAATAAATAAGGAAAAAAAAAATTAAGCACTGCAACCTCATCATTACTATGCACTGTTGTGGACATAATCGAGAGATAATTACTCAATTTGTGCATACTTTTTGGAACGAATCCGAGTATCATAGCAAAGTAAGATGTTCTTTATACGTAAATTCAATCATCATCTTAAAGGGCAAGCCCGTAGCCAGGATTTTGATAGGTGGTTCTTTTTGATACTGAAAGGGCACTTGCGAGCCAAGCGAACACTATTATTGACTGGGGGCCAGGGGACCGCTTGCATCCATAGTAATACTGTATAATATAATATAATGAATTACTAATATGGTTTGTATAGTTGGGTGTAGTGTATTATTATTATTATAATTACAGGTGAAACTATCCCCCGCCGGACACCACCATCCCGGTATTTCTGAGTCAAGGTTTCAGGGCCTGAATGGCCATACTGCACAATAAAATATTGCATCCATAGTAATATAATATAATGATTAATCCAGAGAATTCTGTTGTTTCTTGCCTCTAGGAATTCGCCCAAAATGCATTCCTTTTTTCATTACACGAAATTCAATAATTAACTACGAAGTTCTTTACTTAAAACATAAAAGCATAAAACTGCATAAGACTGCATAACATCGATTGAAATAGGTTATATCTTTCTTATTGAATATTATAATTGAATAATTAAATACAATAATAATTAAACAATAATAATTAAAAAACCCGCTTGAAATTGAATATACTGTATTACGGCAAATATATATTGCAAGAGCAATATCGTGTATTTAATTAAGATTTTCATGTTTGATTTATAGGATTGATTATATCAATAAAAATGGGATGTCCCCACACAAGAAAAACACAAAAACATACAGTAAATTTTACATTCATTTCTTTATATCTGAAATGTATTTAGGCCTATATAGAATAGGTTTAAAACATACAATTAAAACAGACAGAAAAAAAAATAGAAATACAGACTTCTTAATTATTTTCTGAAACTTAAAGGAAAGTCAGCCCATTCGTTACTCCACTGATCCCGCATTTACAATTTTCGTACCCTATTTCCCCCAGATGGGAACCACCCTACTCCCCTGGTTATGCATGCTGAATGAACGATCCCTTTCAGTGCTGGTTGTGGCTTGTCGTGCAGTAGGCCAAGCCCAAGAAATGGCCATAGAATGCCTCTCACAACCCTCTATTATATTTTTAGTTTGAATGGTACTGTAATGTAATTCAAATCAACCTTAATCTGATAGCTATGGAATACAATGTTATAGAAAGCAGTTTCCTTGTTAAATTATTACATTTTAGACAATTTAATTAACATCACTTTCGAAACCACACATTGCATAAGCATAGGACTATGTTGTGTAATCGCCCACTATATCCAAGATATTTTGCGACGTCAGTTACGTACGACGATGTATTGATGCAAGTGAAACAAACTGATTAATTGATTTATGCGTTATTCAGAGTCTTGTTTTATAAACATATTATCCTAATTTCTTTTTATAGTGATTACAGTGGCAAGTAAGTGGATAATACTGTCTATAGAAGGGTGGTATTTTCTTGTTGGATTTGAAATTGTTGAGGCCTCTTAAACCTTTCCTCATTTTATAACGTCTACTTTGTTACCCAGTAGTTTTTTTGCCGAAAGCCATTTCGATTGCCTTCTTAATTATTAGAGCAGCTTTGGCGCAATCATAAAAAATGTCCGTTCTGATATTGAATGTTGGCTGTCAAAAATGATGATGATGATGATGATAATAAAAAAAAAATTAAAAAAAAAAAATAATATTAATAATAATAATAATATTAATAATAATAATAATAATAATAATAATAATAATAATAATAATAATTATTGTATTGATGATGATAATAATATATGATTCCGGATTCAAGGTAAACTCAAGATAATAATAATAATCACGATTCCAGGTATATTCAAGGTAATAATAATACATAAGTAATTATTCAATACGTATAAAATGTTATAATGTAGTTACAAAAGATATAGTTAAAAAGATATTTTATTTAAGTAAATTATGAGCAAAAATCATAGCCCTTATAAAATAATATTTACATATTGATGACGGCCTGAAAATGTGTCGCATATTAATCAGTGAGAATAATTAGACCTACGTCTAAATTATGGTACGTAAACAAATTGCAACTATAACTTAACTTTAGAATGAATCATTTATATTTTAACATGTAACCAATCAAAATCACTTATAATAATATGTGGTTTTTTGTGAATTTTTAACTGGCGTCACGTATTAAAATGAACATCATCAATTTATCAGGACAGCAATATCAATAATTTAAGTAAGTGTAATGTACAATTACTATTTTTTTTATTCACTAACACACTTTAAAAAACAAGAAAGGTATATAATAACAATGTCTCTAGTTGAAAACACATGCAATAAAATATAATTTCACTTCAACTAGATATTATTGATATGCTAAAAATACAGTCATAAGTAAATAATGTTTACAGAGTAAGGTCTGACAGTCCGAGGCATACTGATAATTAGGTCTAAATTCAGAAAATATATTTACAAACACTTTTATAAGAACTTTCTATATACACTTTAGAAAAAGTTATTTATATCTAAAAAAATAAACACCATAATAAAATTATTAACTATAACTTTTATTTATATATTCAAAAATTTAAAACACTATCGTCATAACGCAATGACGAGATCAGTATAACGTTGAAGCTATACACTACTGGTAAATTCACCGCCAAGGAACAAAAAACACCATCCAAATTACAGTCCGAGTGGTAGTGCTATTCCTTGAAGCGAATCTGGAAAATATTACTTTTCTTTTATATACATTGAAAGAACGATATCTCCAAAAAACACAGTACACCATAGTCGTTGATCAGGCCTACTTCACACCATTCATTGTATAGTGTTTCCATGCAGATGCAGGCAAACATTGCGTCTTTAGAATTCAATATCATAACCAGGGTTGAACACGCCGCTAAACTTGATGTTTGACTTCAATGGTTTTTCTCCATTATCTCGTACTTCTATTGCTTCAAAGAAAAAATGTCGAAAAGAAACATTATAAAATGGGTCACTCCTGGGTTTACGTCGAATTTCCTGCTTGCATTATATTCACAAGAATAGTACATTCGGGACAAAAAAGTGTCCCTTTAGTAGGACGTAGCCGACACCACGAAGAGACACAAACTTAAAAATCACATTTTTCCATTTCTTTTCTTTGAAATTTTGATTATGAGCATCAAACTTTTCACATAACTGTTAGGAGTACTACAACTAGTTGCATTTAACTACACTAATTAGACATAGCGCACAAACCGACCACAATTTAAAAGTTAAGGAATTGTTTAATGATTTATATCACCGGTTAAGTTACACTGTATGCTAATTGACCTAAAGTTTGGTAGAGAAGTGGCGAAATGGATATTTTATTTTATTACGAATAGAATAGATCCCAGTCTGAAGCCACCTTAACAAATTGTCACATACTGGAATTCGAGGACGATACAGTACGGCATTAGGCCTAATATCTAAAAACAATCTTCTTGTTCAATGGTGTAAAGATAATGACCTTGTTCTGAACGTCAATAAAACAAAACAGAAACAAATGTATTCATTTTTCGGATGACCTTAACTGGAAAGATCACGTAGATAGGTTAAAAGGTGCCACCAACGTTTTTCTTTCCTAGGAGGTTAAGACAATTTGGAATTGGATCAGAGATCATGTGTGAATTCTACAGATTAACAGTTTAAAGCGTTTTGACTCAATCATTTATGGTTTAATAGCTGTTCAAACGAACATATATATACATATATATATACATATACATATACATATACATATATATACATACATATATATGTATATATATATGTATATATATATATACATATATATATATACACACATATATATATACATATATATATACACATATATACACACATATATATACACATATATACACACATATACAACTCACATGTGACTCTACCAACGTGATCTACATCATAATGTGTAATGCATGTGATCATGGCACCTACATCGGTGAAACTGGAGCTTCTTTTAGAAGTAGATTTAACAATCACAAGTCATCTATCCGCACTTACATATTATTTTAAATTTCCTTTAGTTCATTGAACATTTCCCATTCGAAAACCTGAGGAGGGGGATTACAAGGAGGTAAACCGGTAATTTGTTGAAGTTTAAGCTGCAGGTCTGCATCGGGAGCTGTCTCTTATACACATCTAGATGTGTATAAGAGACAGTATATAAACATTGTCAATAGGTAAATGATAGAAACAATATTGTTATTTGTTTATATATAGGTTTATATATACATGTATATATAGGTATATACTTTATTATATGTATATCTAATAATATATATATATATATAGAGAGAGAGAGAGAGAAATTATTGTATACAGTGAGTTTAATGAGAATAAAAGTATATAAAAATTAATTTAAAGCATATTAATCTCACTGAAAATTGTACATACATAATTACTATATATATACATATGCATATATACATATATATACATATACATATATATACATATACATATATACACATACATATATACACATATACACATACATATATACACATATATACATATATACACACATATACATATATACACACATATACATATATACACACATATACATATATACACACATATACATATATACACACATATACATATATACACACATATACATATATACACATATATACATATATACACACATATACATATATACACACATATACATATATACACACATATACATATATACACACATATACATATACACATATATATATATATACATACATATATATGTATATACATATATATATACATATACATATATACATATACATATATATATATACATACATATACATATACATATATATACATATACATATATACACATATATACACATATAAATGGTAGGCGTGCATAAAAAATAATAGGCATGCCCCAGCGACCACTTCAAAGCATGTACACAGAAAGATTAATTAAAAAGCCGCAATCAATTATAAATGACCCATATCATCCTGGTAACAGGAACTTCAATTTAATGTCACAAGGCCAATAGTTTAGAACCGTGATCCATAAGCGCCACAACCATTAGATCAATTTCATCCTTTTACCCATTCGCTACCAGAAAAGTCAACGTCAGTCTTGTTACTGTACCACGAAACCTTGAAACACCTGGTGTGTGTCGGGCGGGAGGTACTTTTCTATTATAGTGTTTTATAGTAGTCTTTTTTAGTTAGTACAGTTAAGCCTAATATTCAATTTATAATGGCCAAGAAACCGCGACTCAGAAATATCGAGATGTTGTTCAGCGGGGGATAGTTTTTACCTTGTGTAGTAGTTCAAGTTATTACAATCACAATCTAAGTTTTCAAGTCCCGAAACCTTGATTCAGAAATACCAGGATGGTGTCCGTCGAGAGATAGTTTATTACCTGATTTTTACATTGTTACCTAGATATTATTTCTGTTATTTATTTATGAGCGGTATTTCTACTAGTGTCATATTTTTTTTATAAATGACGATGAAGTAGTTCACTCTAACGCGCCCCACCTCCTTTTTTTTTTCTCTAAACGGTGATTTTTGTTGAAATTTAAGTTTGTGACTCTTTGTGGAAAAGTCGTAACTCTATTTTGTGGAACACTGACCACAAACCATATTTTTAACACCACTATTACTGATCGGAGTTTAAATTAAAATGAAGTTTTACCTCACCTTTAATTATCCAATTCCAAATGATTAAGAATCACTCTCCACTCCACACGAATTGGTTTTTTTTTTCTCGCAAAATAATTTCTACCTGTATACTTTACTGTATGTTTATAGAGCATATTGATTTTGTGTCCACTCTATCTTTTAACAAAATATGTAAATATAATTTTTAAAATCTCACCTTCGCCTATGTCAACATCTTTGGGTTTCATTTCGAATGAATCAGCTGCGGGTGGGATGTTTGTTACACATTCAAAAACGTCCCACTCTTTGTCCAGGACCTCATTCGTAAATAGATATTGAAACAAACGAGAGACTAGAAGCAGCGTAGCAAACGACATCAGCATGGAAAAAGTACGGAAAGGGAAGAGCTGTTTACCCATATCCTCGTCGAAATATGGATACTTTATAAACGGGTTGAGACCCAAAAGTGACTCGCCGCCGCCAAGTCGCAATATCAGGCCAATGAAGTAGGCGCAAACTGAGCCGTAGGTGTTCGTGAAGCCAATGTAAACGACGGAGACGAGTTGCGGAAATAAGATGACATATACAAAATCAGCACAAAGATAAAACAGACCATTGATTGAGTTAATTGTAATCGCTAATGTGGTGGCAAGGGCTCCAAATACAACAATTGAACCTTTCATCACCCAAATGATCTCTTTCTCGGTTGCCTATGAATACAAAAAAGTATGAATATTTATTCGAATAATATGAAAGTATAATATATATATATTCTTATTAAAAGTAAGGTTTTTTTCTTTATAAAATATGTTTATTTTAGTTCCGCAATATATTAAAGTGTATTTTTCCAAGCTGTTTTAACTATTTTACGATAACTATTAATATTGACATTTATAGTTTCAAAATATTCCATGTTTACAATTTCATAGATTGTTACATTATAATATTACATTAATTTAACTGGTTGTAGCCACTGTATGTGTGAGGGTGTGTGTTGAATATTACAAATTCTTTCAGATCTTTCGTCTGGTTAAATTGTAATCGATGTAAAGCTGACATCCAAGATTTTACTGCATCATCTCTTTCGTATATATGAGAAGTTTAAGCCATTGTTCCTTTGTGCAATATGGTATGTTTAGACGCCTCAAGGAACACAGTACATTTGAAACAAATATTCAAACTTATTACTTTATCTTGTCTATTTCACATTAAAATAATCATGATGTGAGATTGAATAAAATATAATTATAATAAAAGTTGTGATCATAAAATCAATAACGGGGGTTAATTTGCCACAATTAAAAAAAAAAGAATACCCTCTAGTTTTTAGTGTATGAAAAATTGTATCTTGTAGGAATCAAACCTGCAGCCTCTCAAGTGACATACCTATAGTTGACTTTCCTATATCTGAGCACAGTTATTATCATGTATCTATTGGTGTAGAGTGAAGTTAAATAGCTTGGTGGTTCAGATGCTTGCCTTTCAATCCCAGGGTCCTGGGTTCAATTCCTGTTAGTGTTGCAGATTTTTTTCTTACGACAAAAACAACTCCACTCCCTAAATTTCATATTGAGATTTAGTTTGTGTAAAGCATCGTGTGTGTATGTTCGTCTTGTGTAAGGGATTGTCATCTACAAGTAGGACAGTGATATATTCGCTATTGACAATCCTTGGTACATGTATTGTGTGCCTAAATAAATAATAAAAAAATGTATCTAGGCCTATTTGATTATATAGGCCTAAATACGGTTATATATACACATACATTATATCCATACAATATTATATAAATTAAGTAAAATATATTACATGTTGTCTTATCACAAGCTTGTATACGTTTCGAGAGAACATAGAACTAGCCGAGAGGAGGGATGAATCGGCAGATGACATTACAGCAGCACAGACCGCTCCCAGACCAATGGTCGAGACGGCCTGAGGGGTTAGATATTGTAAGACTAGTGGTAAAACAAGGTTACTGTCTTCGACTTCACGTTTATAATCTGTTGCAGTCCAATCTAGAAAAAAAATTCCTCAATTACTGTAGATATATTAATGATTTGTTTTAACCTCTCCTTATCTGATTGACTCGTGTTTGTCAAAGTGGTTGCTTCACAATGTTCATCATTATACAACATACAAGTTGTCGTAACGTATAACATGATACATACACAATTTTGTTCCAGTCGCATACAAAATACTGTACAATAAAAGACTAAAATATAAAGAATACAAATTACACTATGAAAGTTAGGGTAAATTTGAAAAAGCGAGAAACAACGACTAAAAAGAATGGTGCTCAGACCATTAAGCTAATACATTTTGCTTTTCTCTAGTGTAGTATAAAATCACTATTCACATAATGAGAAAGGTAATTCACAGATATTGTTTACAGAAAAAAAATAGCCTATTTTTGTTTCTTTTCATTTAAAATAAATATACTTACTAGTACTTGTGGCAATAGCTCCAATTAGGATTGAAGGTATTGTCATGATTAAACAGCCAAAGCCAGCAGAGTACGACAAAATCTGGGCATACCGCGCACTACTCGCCGACAATACACGTTGAAAGTACACTTGCCATGGCAATCCTCCACAAACCTGGAAATCAAAGCTACGTTGTAGATGCACTGTCTCTCATGAGCTACACAAATTGCACATTTCACTTCCATATTTGTCGATTATTTTGTTGTTGATTTATTATATTGATTATTAACCTACATTCATTAATGGATATGACTTTCTACATTAAAATTATAATTATTATTAAATGGAACTATTTAATTGAAAATAACTTATAAAGTAAGTATGGACAAGTCCTTTTTAAAGTATAAATAACTTTAAAATACTAAAATATTAGACAAATACTATATAACATAAAAACTGTTATTAATGTAAACTTTACAACAAAGTTTACATTTGAATTTTCAAAAGTTTTTGAATTTAATTGTTGTGTTAAAATCATTAAAAAGGCAAAATTTAAGCACAATGATTACTGAAATCTACAATGCTTATTAACCCACATGAATGTTGTCAAAAGTGTTTAATGATTAAAGGCGTATACAGTAATATCGAGTCGTCACAGTGTAAACTATCCTATTGTAGATTTGTTATTGTCCTATCTTGTATTAAGATAAAACAGGCCATCTAACATTGTCCACCCCATTTTAACAATGAAATTTTCATTTTGGATGGTATTTGTCAGGGTGGTTATTTTCCTGGGTGGTTTTTGTCAGATTTCATTACCAATACACATGTTTTACCTTTACCTAATGCATTAGAGAAATATAAATGTATAAAAAATTGACTATCGTACTGATAAGAATAACAGAAAGTAGGATTATAATTGATTACTATCATTATTATAAATATAATATCATACCAACAGAAATGCATAGTCAATCCATTCACCAGCTTATCGATTATCAGCGTACTGATAAGAATAACACAAAGTAGGATTATAATTGATTACTATCATTATTATAAATATAATATCATACCAACAGAAATGCATAGTCAATCCATTCACCAGCGTATCGATTATCCCAGGTACCTAGCCATGTTGAATTTGGTCCGCTGATAGTTGTAAAATGTTCGCTTGTAAAAGCAAATGGAACCGAGAACCACTGTTGATAAAATAATTTTTTTTTGCATAATAAAAACGTATTACTATTACCAAGGATATAGAATAATCTTTAGACAAGATAAACATGTCCTAGTCTTACATAATATGCAATACTGACACTAATTGAAACGCTCACACATTGTAGATAAGAGGGGAAAATGTTGATGATGACCCTTCCATTTAGTCGGGTAATTGGTGCGTGCACCCACATTGTTTTTAATTAATTTTTAGGTATATAGATTAAATCATTCAAAATGTTGTTAAATTTACGTTTTTCAACACTTTTGGTACTATTTATATTGTAATATTCATTAAAATAGGCCTTATATAATGTATAAATCAAGTGTCAGTTGTAAGCCGAATGTAATAGTCGGAACCTGTATCTACTCTTTATAATTATTTTTTAGGAGCAGTTCCCATTCTATAAAATGTTTAGCTAACAATAAAGACGTTAATGTTTTGTTGCCCCATAACATATTGTCAGTTATTTATATATTAAATTGTTCGTCATTTAATATCTCTGTCATTGTACCAGTAGGCTAACACCGAGTCAAAAGACATACCAGTAGGCTAACACCGAGTCAAAGACATCGATAGATGACTTATTGCGTTTTTTCTGGTAAGCTTCATGAATTGCCTTTATAAATTTCCATATGTTAATCCTTCTATTAACTTCAACAACTAATTATTTTATATTTATAGGGTATTTCATTAATATATTATTTACAGTGCTGATCAATATATACGCGAAATAACTACACGGTAAACTAGTTTTAAAGTATTTTAACAGTTAAAGAAGCATTATTTTAATATTTTTAACGTAAATATTAGTAGTTCATATATATAAAATCTATTTTAAGTTTCTTCCGTTTTTACGGTCAGTGAATAGGATGATAATGGAGGTATATGTGAGGTTCGGCAGGTGTATATGCTAATTGTGTTAAGCATTCTTGAGTAGGAATTTGTTTCGGCGTCTGCATTTTTGAAAGCAGTTGTTCTTTTGTTTAAAGTTAACGGTTTGTTTGTATAAATTCTACTTACCAAACCAATAAATATGCAAATCAACTGGACAACGTCAGTGTACGCCACTGAATAAAGACCTCCAAACAATGTATAGGACATAGCTATACAGGCCGAAACAATGATGGCCAGAGTTGTGTCTATATCCAGAATTACACTGAAAGTTGATCCTATATTATGAAATGAAAATTAACTGTTAAGCTGAGCTCTTACCAAGTTAAGCTGATAATTACCACTGAAGTACTATGTTATAATTATAAATAATAAACAATCAATAGTAATCGATGATCATTTACTTGTTACTTAAGTTGGTTGAATAATCAATTCAATGATGATTGACTGACGTGTTGGTTAAATGTTCGTTTGGTTGTTCATTTTATTTATTTTTTGAGTGATTGATCAATTGGTTGTTTAATGAATATTACCCAGAGCAGCAAGGATAGCGCTTGACCAGAATATCTCCCCTGATAAAGCTGGCAAGAACAGGAGTCCACCCATTCTTTTACCAAACTTCAACTGAAAGGGGTCCAGCATTGTCACATAACCTTGCTCTCGCATTTTCTTCGCAAAGAAAAGTCCACCTATGAATAACCCAGAAAAATAATTTAAAATTAACATTGAAATCATAAAAAATGTTATGTTTTATTTACTGTGCCATTAGTGTAATATATTATTTGCCAATCTAATGATTATTTCTCATAATGTCATATTACCTTTGAGCATATAATATAATCATTAAAGTGGAAACATTGTCATTACAATAATTACAGCACATCAAATGTTCCAGCAGCCGAACGTGCTTTGTGTTGAGTATCAGTGGAGGATTTAGAGGGGCCGGCGGGCCGGGCCACATTATAGAGGGCGTTATTTAAGGTCATTTACGTGAACTAATAATATGACGTTCTCCCTCGCGAGTCGAGAAAACAGTGATGCTTGTGGTTGAAAGAATATGAAAGCTACGGCGTATAGTATAGGGTTAGGGTAGGCCAAAATCTCAGGTAATCGGTCTAGTGTAGTCAACACAGTGAAATTAATGGACTATTGTAATAATAATATCCCTGTGCCTAGACAGGGGTGGCGCCAGCGGAGGAAGGGAGAGCGAAGGGAGGGAGAGCGGAGGGAGGGAGAGCGAAGGGAGGGAGAGCGCTAGATGTGTATAAGAGACAGCATTAAAAAAGGCCTTATATAATGT
>NW_022719802.1:478886-489250 GCF_011630105.1 Anneissia japonica
CACTATCGCAAATAGGCCTATTGAAGTATTATTGAAGTATTATTAATTCTTTATTAAAGCATTATTCGAGCACCTTCAATATTATTATTATTATTATTATTATTTTAAAAAAAAAAGATTATTTTTTAAAACAGCAGAATAAAATAGATAACATCTTTATTTAAAAAAAAACCAGGTTTTGCATAGACGCAAGTTGATTTAATATATGCTGATTCATCTCATTAATTAAACAATTTTTATTCATTTCGAGCACTGTTATTATTATTATATTATTATTATTATTATTATTATTACTACTATTTTATTTTTAAATTTTTGTTGTTTTATTTTTTGTTTTATGTATGGGCCTAGATATAGGCTATGTATATATTTAATAATTAGAAATAATTATAATTTAATTATAAAACATATATAATATAATGTTAACAATATTATAGGCTAGGCTAGACCTCACCAATTATTGATACCATAATCTATAGATAAAAACATCCATTTGATAATTAAACAGCAGCTTTTCGAGTGGCAGTGCCGATAGAAAACTGCAGTGTTTTGGCACTGCGGCAGTGCCGATAGAAAATCGGAGCTTTTTTCGCACTGCGGCAATAATGCCGATAGAAAATAACAGCTTTTTTGGCACTGCGGCAGTGCCGATAGAAAACAGCAGCTTTTTGGCACTGTGGCAGTGCCGATAGAAAACAGCAGCTTTTTTTCGCACTGCGGCAGTGCCGATAGCCTCAGCCTCCCAGGACAAACTTATGCTAAATTTGCCAAAAATTATGCCAGCACATATGCTAAATGCAAAACGGGTCTATATTATGCCAAAAAAACATAATTATGGGAGGTCTGGTCACTATGGTCACTGAACTTTGTTTCGCGAGGGGGAGATCAGGCATGTATATTCATGTATATCAGTTCACCAAACGGATCTAAAATAGCGAACTCATAATTTCTGCCTTAACTGTATGGAAAAAAGATAATACGGCCGGGTTGGCCACAGCACCCCTTTTGGGAATTAAATACAAAAAAAAAAAAAGAGGAAGAAAGGAGGGAAGGAAAAAGAAATAATTGATCGTCCAAAAATCTGAGGTTATTTGCATGCGTCTAGAAAAGCAGGATAATAGCTAACCGAGGCCTAATAAATAATTAATAAATTGAAACCTTATGAAACCTACTATTTCATTACATACATAATATGTAATATTAATAACACATTACATAATATGATAATATATAATAATACATTACATAATATGATAATATATAATAGATTACATAATATGAAACCTTACTATTCTTCTACCTTACGGGAATATCTGATACAGAATGGCTGCAGTAAATTTATAAAACAGTTTTACAGTAACGATATTCACCAACACATAACTATTTGGAAGTTTTATATCGACTGATTATCCTTCATCAGCCAATGGTGGCCAATTGTCTTTGAAGCAAGCGACTACTTTATCACCTATAGGAAGGTCTACCGAAATATTAAGAAATAGAGGAACATTGTCTACATACCTACAATCAAGCTACACGAGTACCCCCATGGAGCCTGTGTATATATAAGTCCGTCTGCATACACTGACTGAGCAGTACCGTTGATAAAACCACCGCCGACCCAAGTAGCTACAGACAAATTATTCAAAGTACAGTTATAATTTTGAATTTAAAAAATAAAGCACCATTCAACTACCTCAAAAACAACAGCATGATCAACATCAACAACTACTACTACTACTGTAAATACTAACAGTAATTAGAATAAAACAATAACAATAGAAACAACTAAAATAATGAAAAACAACAAAAACAATAACAACAAAAACAACAACAGCAATAATTTTAACAATAATAATAATTATAATAATAATTTAATAATTTAATAATAATAATTTAATAATTTAATAATAATAATAATAATAATTATAAAAATAGTAATTATAATAATAATATTTTAAAATAAAGTTACAACTTTAATACTGGAAAAATAACTAGAAAAAAGACTTTTTTTTATATAATATACTAATAATCTTATAAATACAATAGCAGCAGCAGCAGCAGCAGCAGCAGCAGCAGTAGTAGTAGTAATAATAATAATAATAATATTTAACATAAAAATAACGCTAAAAAGAAAAGATCGATTTCTTTATTTATACAAAACGCACGGTACTCAAATAATAATAATAAATAATAATAATAATAATAATAATAATAATAATAATAATAATAATAATAATAATATTTAATTAACAATAATATATTACTACATATTTTTTTACATCCAACAGCAAAGAAATTTGCAATTGTATTATGTAATGAAAGTGTCTCGAAAGTAATTATAGGACGTACTGAGCATTGGTAGGGCAAAACATAATTCCAAATGTCTAATTATTACTTAGCACTAATAATTGCATCTTGCTGAAAAGTAGACAGCAATAGACCGAATTAGCGATCGACGCTGTTCAGCTAGTGGTAGCCTGGGTTCCAGGCCCTAATTTCGGGTTACTCACTCTTTATTGCACTTAGTGCGCGCCATACCTAATTTAAATGGCGTCCCATACTCGATTTCTTTTTTTCGGATACCTGGGCGCGATTTTTTTTCCCGAAACATTTGCATGAAACTTCACTCGGGCCATCTCGGATTGACTCGACTAAGTTCTATACGAGGAACAAGAGCAGACACTTCGCAATGTCGTGACGCTCGAGTTTTACTATTATTGCTCTTTCTATGTTTACCTACGCTAGGCCTATGATATCCCATGATTTATGGGATTTACGTGTGTAACTAACTGTGACCTTCTTGAATGTTTATTAAATGTTAGTATAATATCTACAACAACAACAACTAGTACCCCCTTTTATAAAGTGTTGATAGGTACAGTAATACCTAAGGCTAGAGAGAAAGTGGATAAACTATGGGCCTAACTACAGGCTAAGTTAAGTCCTACCTAGTATAGGCCTATAGTCACGCTTTTCATACAGACGTTGATTGAAATTTTGAAAAAAAAAATGGAAAAAAATTAAAGCTTGAAATAAAAAATAGAGTGCATAAGAGAAATATTATTAAATAAATAAAATATACGGTACCATTCGGCGGCGTTAGTGTACTTGGCCAAACTATTCTTGTAATGTAATTAATGTTAATAATAATAATATATGTTAAAATTTAAAAAGTTAAAATAACATTTTTTTACTCGTGAATCTCAATCAAATATTATGTCATTTTACACGACCCATTAGTATTAGCAATGGTAACATCAATGTATTTAAAAAAAAATAGACAGCAACGTTCTCTCAGATCAGATCAGAAGTTGTTGATGACCTTTTGACCTGAATTCTGCAATACAAGATTTTCGGATGATTTAGTCGAGACGGCCCGAGTGGAGTTTCATGTAAATGTTTTGTACGAAAAAAAAAATCGCTACCTTACCTGGGCAAACAATTCATGCGTACGATTCCCCACATCAAATTCGATGTGGGATATCGTATGCATGACTGATTTTGTAAATCACGTGATTGGCTTACTTCATGCATAATAATTATTTTTGGTAAATTTTCAAAAATTGAAGATGCGGATGTCTCGACTAGGACAAGCTAAACCAGCTCTCTTCTGCCTACCTACTTGAATTAAAACAGTTAATAGTCCTGGCCTGCTGAGGACGACTATGGACTGATAACCGTAGTAGGCTATACTTGCTCACCGCTAGCTGCTACACAGATTTAGGCCTTTGGGGTAGAATATTGTTAAAAGGGTAGGCCTCTGTAAGTATGAACTTAAAAATAGGCCAAGCCTCACTAGGCTAGGTCTACTACTTCTGACTCAAGAGGCCTGAGCAATCCTCCAGGAAGTGCTGTTGTATTTGTAATGGTATGGTATGCCATCTAGTCTATTGTTTTTGCCATTGCCAAAATTAGCCTTACTACGGTCTATTCTAAATATTTTAGGCCGTTTTATTAGGGAGGACTATTTTTAGTCATGCCTAACTAGTCGACGGGAGTGACTCAGTTTCGTGGCTCCAAAAATATGAACATTTGATTGGTTGAAATTGTTTATTTCGCTCCGCCCATTTATCCAAATACGGAATATAAGATTACGTCATTCTTTGTCAGCGTTTTACAAGTCGCTTATTCCGTCTCTAAATTAACTTTCTCGTTGGTGGCGCTGTCCAGAAAGAGAAAATAATAAAAAAAAATAAGAGACTTGTGGCAAGTCTAATATAGTGGGTATTTGAACCAAAACGAACGCACGAAGATAGGCGATTTACACAGTAATTTAAGAAAATAGCCTTTACTAAAACGTCTCATACACGCTGTGTGTAAAGTTGAACGCGATTTAAATTTACAGAAACCATTGTTACATGTTTATGAATGTAACGGTCATCTTTTCTCTACGATTATGTATGCCAAATGTGAGATATAACGAGAAAAAATCGTAGTATTTTGGGAATAAAACGTACACTGGTCGTGTCTGCCTGTGTTACAGGTCGTGCAACAAGTGTCAGGGGCCGAGGCCTAGCCTGTAAAAACGTATATTTAACTTAATTTAACATAAAAATCAAATCAAACGTCTTCTGATGGTTCTATGAACCTTCCTTAACCTACCAATGTTTTAAAAAGTATTTTACCCGCGTATTTTTGTTTTTTTTGCTTGTTTTCCTGGACCATACAAAAATTCGCAACGTTATAGAATAGGACTTTTAGGCTTTGTTTACAATTTTATACACACTCGGCCAAATTGTGATGACGTCATCTTTCGTCGCTAATTCGGTCTATTGATTCCAAATATACACACACTAAATCTGGCAGGTTTACTGAAATAGGAATACGCACATCCTATTGCTATTTAATAAATTTTGTATTTTTGTATTGTATAAAGAAAGAAGTAGTTGATGACGTAATGTCAGTATTGTTGTTATTATTATGCAATACCATCCGTATCCTTTAGGGCCTACATGCAGGTTTCTCAGCAAAAGAAGACCTGTGAATCCTGACGACGTCGTATTGTAGGAGATGCAGTTTTATATGGACAATACGGCCATGATCTTTTTAAAAATGAAAATAGAATTAATCATATTATTAAAAAGCGATAATAAAAATTAATGACAATAGATGATTAAATAGTTGTATATTAAATTTATCTTTAAAACCCACGGACTCTGAGTAGCTCTAAGTTTCAATCACGGACACAAAAACATCTAGCCTATGTCCCAGACCCTAATTATTTTGGAGTTTTGAATGAATAACATATAATTTCACTCAGTGCGCACGCCATAACAAAATATTGGCGTTTTTTTGTTGTCAACAATGAACAAAAGGTCAAGTAATGTTGTAATAATTATTAATAACCCTTTGTGTGTCCTCATTCTAATAGGAAGTCGGAAATTTGGTCTGGGTACCAGTGGCGGCCGCAATGCAGCACTACTCCAATAGCAACATAGCTGACAAACATTATCCTAACTCTCAATATGAAGGATTTTCGCTCAGCCGCTTATGGGTAGTATAGTAAGAGCCATAGTATCTGTGATATAGTTTTAGGTAATTTTACACAGAAAATAAATATTCATAGACCTATATGTTACCGGTATATATGACATCTATGAGACATCTATAATAAATGAGCCGACACTGTTAAAGCAGTGACGGGTCTAGGAATTATTATAGAGGAGGCTGAATTAGTGATGAAATAACTAAAATATTACATTATTTTAACGTTCGTAACGGAAAAATCTTGTACACTAAATGCTAATAAACTAGAAGACGGATTACAATGGACATTTTTTACATGATAAATATTGGTTATAAAGAGCCGACACTTAAAGAGTGTCGGCTCTAGGGAGTATTACAGGAGGTTTATAGCAAACGATAGAAAGGGTAAGGAGAGTAAGTACCGGTATTTAATGGCTCAACATAATTCCAGTGAGAAAGCGTATGGAGAGAGGAGGTGGGGGCATACACTAGTTGGTTTGCTTTAAGCACATACCAAAAATAGATACGCCCCTAACAAAATATGATTATATCCCGGAAAAAAAGATCGAATATAAGATTAGAGAAAATCTGAGCATATTAACAAGAACTAGAAAGAACTTGAAATTCATAAATTATTAAATTGACTCTCACCTGTCATGGTAAATACACCTATAGACAGGCCAATGCTTCTTCCCGCAAGCATCACCTCGTCCGTGGAAGTACTGCCTTTAGTTTTCTTTGAGGCATACAAACCAATTGCCAGAATAAGTATGTAAAAGATGATTACACCAACAAGGCCAGCCCAATTAACTGCCATTTTCAGAGTTTCTTGTATACTATTATATTACTGTGGAAAAAAATAATAGGCCTAAAGGTGATCAGATTTGTATATGAAACAGTCACGTCGGCTTGACTATAAACATGTCCTATATAGAGTACACCATATAATTTATAATTATGCAACTCAACTTTAATTCAAGTATAAGGATCAATCCAATAGTAATAAGTATAACAAAAAAAAATAAATAAAAAAATAAAAAACGAGAAGACATTAACATGAATGGATTTGTTATCTCAAATTCCCTGGTTAAGGAAAATCCTAACCTGTACAATTATTAATTATTATCTCATACCGCACATGAATTACACAAAATCTGATTGTGGTTCTCTTAATTTTGTACATTTTTTTACTTAAAGAAAATGACCTTTTCAACACATTTCTGAAGGCCTGCAGTTGATATTACTTTTAATAATGATACCTTATATACTAAATATTAGGTTGAGGCTTAGGACGTGATTATGTCATGGCTTACTTTAGACTTAATGTGTTAAAAAGAATTTGGCTTTAGTACTACCAATTTGTAATATTACAGATGTTGGTAATATTTATGTAACACACTGTGAAGCCCTACATTTTGAAACGGTAGTAATATTAACCCTGTCCGGTTTAATATTTAATTAGGACCTATTTCATTAATTTGCTAAAAAAATAGAAAGGATGAAATATAGGCCTATAGAGGAGATCGTAACGCTGTTTTACAGTATGCTCCTACAATAATATAATAAACAACATACAAGAAGGCTACCTAAAACAATGTAATAATTATACTTTGTCCGTTAATTAGCTCATTGGTTAGATTAAATTACAAAATACCCCTCAAACTATAATCACTCACGGCTAATAACACAGTGATTTCATGGTATATTTCCTGGTTTTAAATTAATTCTTTACAAACCCCACTGAAAAAAACTTCTTGTGTAAGGCACTATAAAAATCCGTTGTACTCTGTGTATATTGTCTGCTATTATTGTAGCGTTATAGGATTACTGTCCACCGTAACAAGAATTTAAGAGAACCAATAGGATCATTGCACACTATAAGGTAACGCTGTATTATTTACCTAATAAATAAACCTTTACTATAGGAAAATACGTCAATATTAAACGCTTAACCTGCATGCGGTGATGCCTTTTACATAGCACATTAGCTTTAATGAAATAGACACTGTATTTTCATCTATTCAAAAATTGTCCTTTACTATGTTTAATTATTAATAATGCAGTGTCCCAATTTTCTGTAGTCTAGTTGATAAACGATAAAAAATAAAGTTATAACATACCGGATATTATATTGTAGATATTGTTTATGAATATAGCGGATAGGCCTATTGTTGATAGTGTTGTTTAAAGTTTCAAAAGGCGTAATGCATACTTTTAACGGGTCTAGACCTATTGGCTAAAAGGCCAGTTTGAAAAGGGCCGGGTGGCAATAGGTGGGGAAGAGATGGAACCCTCTTCTAACACCAAACTTTTCTTCCAAAATTTCAAGTAAAATACTACACTGAAGCCATTGAAACAATTACAACACAGCGCATAGTGCTTATTGAGATTTTCCCTTTTTGGACTGTGTTTTGTTTTTTGTTTGACTAAGCAATAATGACACTATCAGGTTTGAAAACTATTTAGTTAGGCCTACAAGTGATGTTTATGGTTTTCGAATTAAAATCAAGTAAAATAATTTTGATTTTGTGGTATAAAATTGAAAATAGTCTATACGCCTATAGTCATGCATTAAGATTTTGAGATCGAATGAATTAAAATTGTGTAAAATTTAAACTAAGAATTTGGAACTATAACTAAATGCGATTCAACATTGTCATTGTATATTTTTAAAATGAAAATTTCCCACTTCCCATTTACAGAAAAAATGAATTGGTTTATGTAGTGTTGCTTGTTCTTTAGTGAGTTCTATTCTATTGTTGTTAGGGTTTAACAAATCGCTTTGAGTTTGACTTCTTCCTTACACCCATTTTCCATAACACATCATTTATTCATGAACTTCAGCTTCAATGGTGTCGTATGTCCAATAGATCCTTTAAATCATTACACGGTCGATTAGTGATTTCTTTACTTAGGGAATAATAAGATCACAAAAAGTTGAGGTGAAGCAAACTTTTCTAATATTGTGTTGGTTTGAACTACCTCTGAGTTTTAAATTTTCTTCACACTCAATGTCCATACAATGAAACTTTACAGCTAAGCCCTGCCCCCATGGATATTGTTGCAATGGTTAAAACATACGTAAACACCTGCGTATGTGGGACAACGCGTGTGTTTGTTAAACACGTGCGTATTCCTGGACAAGTTCGGATTGGTCAGTTCTTAAGTATAATTAACACTCCATCAGCTCGGCAACATACAGGTGATCATGTCTAATGTAAGCTTTTGATTAGTGATTTAATCTAATCTAATAAGATAGCAAAAGTTCCGGGATGAGTAAACTATCCACGATTATGAAATGTAATACATGTTTATCGTGCACAATGGTGTGTGATTTCACCTTTTCCTGATGACCTAAAATTCGTTAATAACAATTAATACAGATTACGTTTTTTAAGAATACATTTCACAGGATGAGTTACAAATTTATGGATCAAGCTATGCATAAAGTTAATTATACAAATAGACAAGGTGTACACATTGCTTATACAAGAACCAAAAGAACAAGAGAGTTGATGCCCGAAAAAAAAATAATAAAAACCAGGTTGAGTACGTTTATTAAAAGAGTAGCTTGAAATAAAATTTTGAAGATGACGGGGAGCAATTAAAGGCCCATTCCCGGCAAGATTTCAGTTGTTAGGAAAAATCTGATTTTTATATGTTATAAAGATTTTAAACAATGAGGTGTCTTAATTTTGAAATTATAACTCCTGGTTGAAATATGTAATACAAGTTCGAAGAATACCATAGGATTTACATCATCGAGGGACCATGTAAAAAATTGAATCAGGCAAGACCTCTGTAGACACATAGAAAGACACATAGAAATCAGGGTCTAAATATTATGATTTATTTAAAGCCCCATTCCTGAAAAGATTTCATTTTTTCAATTTTTATATCATAATGTTATATATGTTTATAAATGTAATACGAAATTGCTAATTTAACTGAATTTAGACATTCTTAAACATGAAAAAAATAATATGTAAAATAAGACTGAAATTTGATTTTTTTTTAGTTCCACACAAAAAATAAATGCGGATGAATTTTTCGATAGGTTTGCGAAGAAACAGGCGCCGAAAACATCCTATCCAACACTGCTAGGCAGGCCTAGCCTTACCTCGATTTAGGTTCTGTTATCACACATAAAATCGGAAGACATGATATTTTCCGTTGCTAGTATTGACACTTGTGAAATATAATATTTCATAGGAATTATTTCAAATCTGTTAAAAAATGATTCTGACTAAGATTTTGACAATTTAACAAACATATCTCAAGCCTACTCGATCGATCGCAGTGTGCGAAGTACAAAAACCAATTTCATTAGAGAGGGCGCACTTTATTGACTGTATAAAGTATACTGTACATAAAAGCGAGAGAATTCTAGCGGATGCGATCTACAACCTCTGAATTTGCCTAGTAACGAAGAATTCGTCGAGAAAATGGTAATCTCCTATGAGAAATAGTCTATTTCTCATAAAAAAATTCTTACTTGCTTAAAACTAAAATTTATGCCAATATTTTTCCACTGCTTATAATAAATAAAGTAATGCATAGGCCTATGCATTTTTTCTAAAAAAAAAAAAAAATCTTTTTTAGTGAAACGATGCCGGGAATGGGGCTTTAAATAAGATAGTTAGAGCATGCTGTGCAGTAATAGAAATGGAGTCTGAAATAAATAAATATTTAAATTAGACATAAAATACAATTAATAACAGTGACTTTTCACTAAATCTAGAAAAGAAATAGTACCGTACTTCTTTACGACTTAAGAAAATGAGAGATTCGCATGCTGACTGTCAAAACATGCCATAGCTGTTACTGCTTAGCTTGAATTATTCTTGTAGGTCTATTATAATTGATTGGCAAAATAAAAAGCATATAATTTCTAGTCA
>NW_022719802.1:489500-499822 GCF_011630105.1 Anneissia japonica
TATATATACTTTTAGTCTTAATATTAAGTGGTGAGAAATATTCAAATCATTTGCAAAGGTCGTATCACCAATTCCTTCTGGTACTGACACAAGAAGAAGTTTGTAGCAGTACCAAAAGGAATCGATGATACGACATTTGCAAATGATTTGAATGTATTTTTTAATAGGTTTAACAATAATTATGATTTTGAAAGTAATCTGAATATTTTAATCAATGACACAAAGAATATTGACAAGCAAGAGGTCAGTGTAGATAATATTTAGAGAACTTGCTCCAGTTTTTTCTGACCTGTTCAACTGGTCGCTAAACTCTTTCACCGTACCCAGTATTTGGAAAACCTCAGTTACTGTATTACTCCTCTGAATAAAGTAACTAAACTGTGGCCCTGACTCAGATTGTAGTAAAATGCTTTGAGAAAATAATTAAAGGTATGTTTAGTAAATGAAGCTCAAATGTTCTCGGATCCGCATCCAGAAAATGCAATTTTAATTCTTCTATGATCATTATTAAGCACCAAAATACAAATATTTAATGAAATACTTTAATGAATTATTCGATATTCTGACAAAACGTTTACAGGTTTTACCTAAACCATAGCGCTCGCCTATCCTGGCTCAATGCAATGTGTCTATGGAAAACTGACCATTCGCACCCTCCTTTCATACGGTAATTTGTAAAATGACAGACCCCTTTTTCAACTAATCAAAATAAAACTTACATCAAAAGAGGCTATGAATAATAATGTTTCTTTCTAGCAAGTGTACTAGAAGCTTTTCTAATGGTGAATGCTCAACAAAGCGATTCAAAGACAACAGAACCCTCTAAAAATCGAGAAAAATGGCCTTTTACACGGGCTCCGGTCATTGTAGTTGCTTACGAAAAATACAAAAAGACAGGGACTTTTTTAAGATTTTGAAATTCAAATAAACAAAACAAGTTGCCTAAATAACTGAACTATAACATATCAAAAGTACAGAATTATCTGACAACAGGTAGCAGAGAACGGACGATGTAAACACAAAAATTGGCCATTTAACCCGAAAAATACCAGCCCGCGGACAGCGTGCCTCCCGCTGTGCCAGTAGCTTGGTCGAAAATGTTGATCTTAAGATCCATGAATCAGTGACGTGTTACAAATCCTTGCTAGAAATAATTGGGATGTATATTATAGGCCTGGCGTTGATAGAATTCAGGACGACAACAAATTGAAAAATGCAAAAACAGATATAAAAAGATAATAGACGCCTATAAAATAACAATTATTTTACATTTTGGCTCACCCGTAACTACAGAGCGGAGGCCTCTGTACGATTTGTTTCGTCTCTGCTAACTAGCTCAACACTGCAAAGCGTTCAGGGGTATCATTGAGCTATATCTGTGTACAGTACCTACCACAATATATTAGGTGCCTATAGTTAATCGATCAACCATGAACAAAAAAGACACACGCACACATATTATTTAAACTTAACAATTTTGGTAATTCGGCAGAAAGTTCATACATCAAAATTCAAAACGAGGTCGTCTGTCTATTTTAGTTTCGATCCAAAAGGCTATTAACAAAAATTCAATTTTGGGCTATCCCAACTATTAAATTCTCTCCCAACAAAATCCCAGCACATAGGCCTATTTTTCCGGTACCCTGCTCGCAGAAAAAGACTGGCGGGTAGGGGAGATTATTCAGGGGGTGGATTGAGATTATTAGGGGAGATGTTATTCAGAGGAGGGTGCACACCCAAAAATACACCATTGGAGAGAGGCTATGCGCCTCCTTAGCTCAGACCCCTCCTCTGTCAGACTTGTTTTAATTATATATTATTGCATCCATACTAACACAAAGAGGCCTTCAGAGAAGGCTCTATTCTGCTGTATACTCTTTGCTTGTATCATGGACCTATTAATATAATAGGTCCATGCTTGTATGAAATAAATCTCTGGCGCGGTGGTAATAAAACTAGTGTGGTCTTTCCGCTCGCTCTCGGCCAATCAAAAGTTTCAAATGAAACTTGTAATACTATTCATTATTATTATTATCATACGGATTTTTTTTTTTTTTTTTTAAGGGAACGAATGATTGGGTAATGTGGTTTTTTTTTTTTTTTTTTTTTTAAACTTCGATTTCGGGATTGGAAAAGGGAAGGGAAGGGTAACTAAGACTTTGATTTTTACTTTTTGTTAAGCTCATTTACTTTTACTTTTGATTTGTCATGTTTTGATTTTGTTTGTTTTCTTATATTTTTCTTGGACGCACCGTTTTGTATGTGTGCCACTGTTGTAAAAGTGTAGCTTCCAAATAAAGAATAAAGAATATGGTCTTTAAAAAAAGAAGGAATGCATGTATTCTAAGAAATCTCTAAAGTGCTGCCCTAGGCTATAATTTCTCAGATTTTTTGTTGTCTGTTTCACTATTATAAATGCTTTCTATCCGTTTCTCTTATTCAATTTATATGTCTTTTTTAGTTGGTTGATTGAGAGTTAATCAAACCCAACAATCCACTAATTGGATTATGCGATTCAATGCAGAGGGCCATGAAAGAAGAGCATGTTGCACAATCCATATTCATTAATGCACAGCTCTGCACAATGTTGTTTTGTGGTATCATAGCAACAAATATCCAATAGGTGGGCTTAGTGGAAAGGGCAATTAGCAGCGAGATACTAAATAATTATTTGTCAACTTCATTGTTTATTATTAGATTTGGCTACCCAGATGATTCTTATCTACAACGTGTGAGGGAGGAGCTGGCTGCCAAAGGCATATGCTGAGTTCTATAAAATATGATTACTGTAACATATGTACAAGTAATATTGATGTTATGATAGTGTAAAACATAATATTTTTTTTTTAATCAATAAGATCTTTTGGAAAATTGATATCGATATAAGGTCATTCTTATTCGTTTATATTTTATTGGCGGGGAGGGGAGATTATTCCTGCCTGTAAACTAGAATGAAGTACATATGTAGGCCTACATATTATAACATAGCTTTGTGTTAATATGTATTTACCTGCAATTGCCACCAAAGATAATCTATTTTCCAACAAATTTCGTACCACGGTTATCAAAAATCAACGGTTAGAAAAGCTGGCAAATGCAATGCATAGCATTTCTTGACTCGATACTTTATAAAAATTTTTGTGAAGTAAAAAGATAAAAGTGGGCTTTCTGAAGTGGAGTGCTTTCGCACCCACTGCACTCCCCTGTCTGAGCTCCATTCCACTCAGCAATACCTCTTAGAAGTGGTTTGGCGCAGCGGGAACGGTTTGGTTTTCCAGCCTTGAGGTCAGGGTGTCAATCCCTCGCTGTGCATTTGGTTTGTGTACTTTATCTACATTTCTTTTCTTCACCCATGAGTATAAATGGGTACCTGGTGGAGTCGCCTGCTCCTGCGCTAATTACAGCAGCAACAAGCATGTAGACCCAATGACCGATGCCAAAAGCGCTTCGTATCAGCAAAGAAAGGCGCTATATAAATAACTGAATATTATATTATTATTATTATTATTATTATTATTATTATTATTATTATTATTATTATTATTATTATTATTATTATTATTATTACCACTTTAATAAGCAGCAAATACCTCTCCCCTTTGTTCAGTCAACCATATCCCTGGCCATTTTATCAACTATTCAAAATAATGAAGGCAGACAACAAATGAGTCGTTCAAGTGTACCACTGTTTTGTATTATTTGTATACACTACTTTGCATGTTTTATTTTGTACAGTAGCACTAATCAATAGGATATATGCAGGTCAAATCGTGCCATTCTGAGCACAATACACATTCAGGGATACTGTAGTTAGTAGTATCAGGTTACTGTAGTCAGTAGTATCAGGAAACTATTGTAAAACGAAAGCAATTCTATAATATGCAGCATCATCCTAAGAAATGACCAATAATGTTGGCATACATACATACTACAGACACACACCGACACACACACACACACACACACACACACCGAAAACCGATACATTAGAACAGTAGAACATGCTTGGGCTCTACTACACTGACTAATGGAGAAAGACAAGAGCTAGGTCTAGGAAACACTCTTGAACCATTTTTAAAACCGTTAAATTGTACGTTAACATACAGCACCTAGTCGACAACATACCGGTAATTATTTATGATGACTCACTCATCTAGATCAGAACTGTGTGTACACTCACTGTGATGAATAGTTCTAATATAAAAATAAACGAATAATAATATGCAAATTGAAGCGCCATAGCATAAATAATCAGTCAATATGTTTACTAAAATTATCAATAGCAACTTATTACATAGTTTGCTTTATACATTGGAATGGCCAGGGAAATTGGAATGTTACTTACTTGTCATCAAGCACTACAACTAGCAATTGGTAACTCTTCCGTCATCGATCGCTTAAATTCGATGTGAAGCAATGGAATATTGTACCACTAAATATGCGGCTGTATCATGGAGTTATTATTGAAAAGGATCACTCGATAAAAACATTAATTCATGCGTCCAGACCATTTAATTGTTTTCTTCCTTTCTGATTCTGAACGCTTGAACGCACACCTGAGGGTGCAAGCTTTAAACCTTATTGTGTTGATGTAATCTCTCACTTTTAGTGTTGGAAATGTTGAAGTCGTACGGGATGAAACATGTACCTGGCGATTCTCTTTGAGGCATGTACATTATGAAATGTACTTGCTATTATTTATGATTGCTATTTGAATATAAGTACAAAAAAGTACAAAAAGAAAATGGTCAATTAGCGTCTATATATTATATATTATATATATATATAAGAATTGCTCAGTTAATTATCTGCTTCTACTCCATGATTAGGCCTATATAAGTATCAATTCAATTTAATCATCGAATGACAGGTCGATTCGGAGAGTGGACACACAGGTTTTTATTTGGACGTTTAATAATGTTTTTATTTGATTACCATTGTATTGCTCATATGGCTGGGGCATATCCCCAGTTTCTATAGCGTAAAGCGAACGACAGCGTAATAATCGCCCTGGATGGGAAGCTAGTCCACCGCAGGTTACTCCCAAAAGTTTGCTGGTACCCATTCATATAACTGCTTAGACTGAATCATTGCATTACTCAATGTTCAATACATTGTAAAAAATTTATATATATATATATATATAAATATATATATAATACTTTATACCGTTTATTTTATTTGGTTTTGAAAAAAAATAATAGTAGCTAGGCCTATAGAAAGTAAAACATTCAAGTATTTAATTGTACTTACAGCTCATCACAGATGGCATTACCTTCAATTTCAGGTATTTTTGGCTTTTCCTGTGTCCAAACTATTGATTTGTTGTGATTGTTTGGCAATTTGATGACTTTCCGTATAATAAACGGGTAATTAAATTATTTTTTTTAACGCAATTTTCGTTTTCGAAAATTGTTTCAAATTAGCTACAGCCAGAACAATACTTCTGTGAAATGCATGAACATTTTTTTGAACTCGAAGATGCACAAACCGCTGCAGTGTGGCGTCCTATTATTAGCCATGTTCAGTTAGAAACCTACACATCAACGTGTCGAATATTTTTTAAAACTTAACTTTTGTTTTATATAGGCCTATATGATTTTGCTTTTACTTTCTAATTTCAATATCAATCTCATGATGTAAATGATGAAAAGCCCTATTCTGATTTAACAACAGACATAGTTTATTTTTCTTTTTGTTCCATTTAGAGAATAGGCCTATTGTCGCAACCTCGGAGCATGACGAAAACACAAAATCCACAAATGTACTAAATTGAATGTGCTATACACTAGCTTCTGCAATTTGATGCTACTTGGATATTGATATTGGTGAGACCTCCTCTGTAACAAAGTGAGTGGAAGGGGTTGTAGTGCTTATTCACAATCCGGAGTCTTTTAGGCTCTGTCCTAAATATTAAATTTTATTCTTTGACATTTTGACAAACAGGTGTCTTATGCCCATAATATGAGTCATAATGTGCCTTTTTCGTCATGATGTGATGTCATCATGACCATTAGGTATGTCACCTGTTTTTGTCAAACCAAACTCGATAGTCCGATTAGGGCTTCAGTAGTTTTAAGAACTATGTCAATCTATTTACTGTATGTTCAAATGTATAGGCGAATTAGTATTAGAAGTCATATTTAGCTTATCTGTCATGCAGAAGAACATGGCAACATTTTGCTAATTTCCTATTACAAATCAGTCAGAGAAAATGGATTTTCCCGCTAACGCTCGCTTCTTGAATACTGTATTGTTGCTGAGGTCCCGCAAAATGACGGTGTTAAAACATACAAGAACAGTGCTTTTGTGGGACAATACGTGTGCTTGTTGGACACGCATGTATTCCTGGTACTGTTCTGGTTGGTCAGTTGTTAAGTTTGATTGACACTCCGAAAAGGTCCATTACAGAAGCACTGCATTTGTGCCTCTATTCCTATCAATTTATTTGTATGTATACTTAGCATGTGAAAATACTGCTGACGAAGCAAATTTCGTGAATCAGGAGCTTTGGCCCAATAAATTACGACTTGGTCAAGGTAGAGCTTTCGCTATCTTTCGGAACAAGCCACCATTTTGCTTACGCCGTCACCAATTTAGGCGTAGATTTAATTTACCATGTACTCGTAACGCAAGTGTCATCCGCTCAATAAATTTATTAATTTAGGCCCTATTTATTTGTCATAAACTCAACAAAATGGATAAAATAACAAATAGACAGGAGAACAAAAAAGAATGTGAGCCAAATCAACAACCTTATTAATGTATCACATAATCAGAGCAAGAAGACACCAGCACGATAATTATAATAACGAATGTATCTACAACCCTTTTCAAAATGCATTATAACACAGAATTAAAATTTAAATATAGTCAATTCAATAATTCAAAATTCAATTTATTCAGAAAATGTCCCCCAATATGTGGAAGCAATACACAAATATACAAAACAGCAAATGTTCATGAAAAATCTAGAATTCTTAAAAAAAAAAACGTTTTGTGTCAAGGGGCGTAGGTACACCCTAATTGGTGTGATTCGGTCGGCGTAATAATTTCAACCTATTGCATTTCCTCGTGTGGAATCAAAACCGGACCCCTTTTCTCGTCGCGGATTGTAATTACCTTGGAAATTCTTTTTCCCGCCTGCCACCCTTCCTCCTCCAATACACTAGGGCGCTACGGCACCCTGCCACTTGGCTTGTTGGCCACTTTTTAAGAATTTTTACTATGGAAATTAATTTACGGATCGTATGCGACGGTCCATTTACCTTTTGTCGTAATAAATCACGACCGAATCACACTATATCTGATCATGTGTTACTTTTGTGTACAGTGTATTGAGGGTGACGGTCAAGAGTGGGTGGGGCCTTATAATTAATTCTTAGCCCAGTAGACACAACTAAATTTTCCGACACCAGCCGAAAATTAATTTTTTTGTAAAGGAATTATTTTTTAATATTTGTGCTAAAGGTTTACAAATACCTGCACTTTGTAGTGCAAAGAAATTTTTTGACATTTACTGATACATTTGTCAATATCAGATTTACTTTCTAATTTACTGTAGGCCTACTGTTAAATATTATCCAGGGATAAGTATCAGACTCGGTGATATTTAATATACAATCATGTAGAGCAAACATTGGTATTTTGGTTAGTGTACGTTTGCCAAAGGTTATGTGCATACTTTTTTTGGAATAGGTTTCTGAATGGTCGCTCTTAAGCTACTTAACACAATAAACTTTAGCAAATACCGTTAAAAATAAATAAGGATGCCTCATTACCTTGTGCATTTACGGATTGAAATACCATAATGACGGTAAATCATTCAAGGAGCAGGAAAGTGATTAACAAAAAAACATCTGAAAGAAATATTGAACTCAAATTATATAAGATTAATATTATTGAAAGTGTGAACTTATACTATACACCGTACACTTTATACCAAACTGAATGACAATGCATTTTTGAAGCATGCCCCCTAATACGTGGTAGTACATTCTGAATAGGACTACGTTCCAATGAAACCCCAAGGTCGGACCTCTTGGCCTTCTATCTTTGAAAGGCAGCTCAGGCCATCTGATGATACAGTATTCTCGCATTTATATTTAGATTTACTTCCAACGCAGCATTGTCGTAATCATGGAGGAAGAAGCTGATGATCGTTTTTAACAGTTTGCAGAAGGATATTTCAGGGCTTTCCTTGACTGAATGGATTTCCAGAAAAAAAGAAAAGGAAATATCTGAAGTCTCAAGGAACGAACCTTGGAAATCTACGTATAAGAGGCCAAGGCTCCAGCGAATCGTTAGCTGACGACGCGGGCGACACTGTTGATAAAGAACTAGATCCAGCGAGTGGCATAGGTGGTCTTAGCCTAGACAAAAGTATTGCCAGATTTTATTCGTCGGCCCGAACCAACAAAGGGGACTTTTATTCAAAGAACGTAATGATGGTGATTAGGTTTTCTTTGGCCATGTACGTCATGGAAATTAAGAATGTTGACATAACAGACCCGTTGCAGTTTCCAAAAGCATGCATGCCATACAAAGCAACATTGCACACAAAGCAACAATTAAAGAACTGAAACGCAATGGAAAAGCTGAAATCAAATATCATGGCCCTAAAAAATCCAAGCTTCGTTAGATATCAACAATAATGTTGGCCGTATTGTTGGCCAAAGAAAGGTGTTTATTGATGTGATGCTTTGTTTTGCAACAGAGAGGATGAGCAAATCTTCGATTACTCAAAGCAGGTGATTTGATCTTCAATGAAATTGTAGATGGACGGAAATATGTAGAACTTCGCGATATGCAAACTAAAAAACACAAAAGCGATAGTAGTTGAAGCCAAGATGTTCGAGATGCCAGGTAATCCCAAATGTCCGGTAAGAACTTCAAAGAAATTCCAGTCTAAATTAAACCCAGGGAGAAATGTGCTGTTTTTAATAACAAAGTGTATAATATCTTGAACAATCTTTAAAAAATGGTTAGGCAATGCTGTGTTGAATATGAAGAATGTCAGTGTGCGCAAGAATTTACACAAATCATTGTCTTTGTGCAACGACAATCTCTAAATTAATTAGATTCACTTGGCCTGGCTATGCTAGTCGCAATTTCAGAACTATGAGCGGCCATGCAGCAGAACATTAATGAAACACTACTCCAAGACATCAACAAGAGAAACAGACACATGTCTGATGCCCTTAAGTGCAACAGTTTAAGCGGAGGTCCAAGTACCTAAATTGTGCACTTAGATTCTTAAGTCTGTACACACTAAGTAAGCCTTGTTTTTTTGCTTGCTTAATTCATTTGTAAACATATTCTGTTGGTGTGCTCTTGCAAATTTACTGCGGTCACCTTCAAATTCAAGATGGCTTCCAAGATGGCCGCCATAAAAAGGTTGGAACATATTTTCATGTATTACTTTTTAAATAGCCAATCAAATTTGTTGTTAATATTTTCGTCTGAAAGATAATTAAATTGCCTTTCTAAGCAATCATAATTGTTTTATAACTTTGTAAAAAATGTCATATTTTTAAAAAAGATACAATTTTGTGAAAATTTTTGCTAAAATCATAAAATGTGATTTTCAATGGCCTTTGGTAATGCATGAAGCTTCAAGATATTTTATTTGTATTTACTCAAAAACTTACTTTAAATAACAGGAAAATAATTTGACAATTTCAAGATAGTGCACACAAAAGAAAAAAAGTTATGGATTATAGAAGTTGGTAACCTTAAAATCATATAATTTAGCTATTTGTGAAGGCCCAAAACTTACTATGGTCACTAAGTGTCTCCATAATAATTCAGCTTTTTTGATTATGTTGAAAGTTTTCTCCCAAATATTGTTGCAGACCTGGTCAGTTTGTTAAGTTTTTGTATCTAAAACATGTTCAGAAGTTTAAAAAGGGCTTATTTATTATCATTATGATAATATGACTACCAAACAGATATACTGCATAGGCCTACCTAGACTTGCTACAAGTCTCTTATTTTTTTAAATTATTTTTCTCATTCTGGACAGCGCCACCAACGAGAAAGTTAATTTAGAGATAGACGGAATAAGCGACTTGTAAAACACTGAAGTCAGGCACCAGGATGCCAAAAGGATGCCAAAAGAATGACGTAATCTTATATTCCGTATTTGGATAAATGGGCGGACCGAAATAAACAATTTCAACCAATCAAATGTTCATATTTTTGAAGCCACGAAACTGAGTCACTCGCCGCTCGCGTCCACTAGTTAGGCATGACTAAATTTAAATAGTCCTCCCTAATAAAACGGGCCTAAAATATTTAGAATAGACCCTAGTAAGACTAAT
>NW_022719802.1:499900-507370 GCF_011630105.1 Anneissia japonica
GCGAGTATGGGACGCCAATTAAATTAGGTATGGCGCGCACTAAGTGCAATAAAGAGTGAGTAACCTAAAATTAGGGCCTGGAACCCAGGCTAAGGCCTACCTTACTATAGCCTACTGTTATTTTGGTTAGACTTGTACTTTTGCAGCCCTAGGCCTAGGCCCTGTCTAGGCCTAGAAACTTGTGGCAAGCCCATTAATATAGCAGCAACCGTCTCCACTCAAAAGACTGGCAAACAAAAGCCAATATATTCAATAGGTTTATGCTCAATATATGTAGGACTATTAAAATTATAAAAACATATTAACTGATAATTCATGCTTAAAGTGAATAATTTCAAATGGACATTTTTATGAAATTAAAATTGTTACAATTTTAGGATAGGCCTAGCCTTCTAGAACCTGTGTAGTTTGTAATCTAAAAATGCGGGAACACAGATTGACTTTACATAAGGCCCTAAAAAAACAAATTATTAGTTTATCAGCCGCTCCCTCGTCACTTTTGTGAAAAATCTAATTCTTTTTTTTTTTCAATCAACATATATTTTCATTTCAAATGGTCCATTTTCCATCCTTTTTCACTTGAAAAGCTGAATATAAATTTTATTCCATTCTTATGACTTTTTATATATGTGTCTCTAACCATTGATTTACTTGTGATCATTGGTAAAATGGGGGCGCCCGGTGGGTGTCCAGGGGGCTTCGCTCCCTGGAAGCCACGGATATTTGACGAATTATCGCGAATTTTTATTACTTATTTTGATAGGCATCGAGTTACTATAATATGAATTCATGTAGGCTATGTTTTCTAATGTCGAAATCAGCTTCCAAAACCAAAACATTTTTAACAAGAAACAAAGCGTATGCAATGTAACTATCTGTTTTTTTTTAAAACCCTCATTCATGAAAGTGATTCTATGTTTTGGAAATTTTGCATGATATCTGTCAACCACGCTGTCATGGTCGAGGTTGCTTCACCAATCACGATGTATTTCAAGCATCATGAGGCTACCCAAACTATATAAGCTATAGCCCCCTAGCCCCTCCGGCGCCACCACTGTTACTACTATGGCCATTTTATTGATCTAATCTACGTAAATTTACTTTCAGAGTTTATATTTATTTAATTAAAATTGTTTAAATATTTATTTGAAAAAAATGGTATATGAATTAATGTAATCGTTAAAAGAAAACTAGCAAAATGATTTTTTGCTCTAGAGGGAATTTTTGACCTACCATTAATAATAGAATTAACCATAAAATCGTTTTTTGGCAATTTTTATGAAGTTATAGTCCATTATATACGATTTTACCGTGACGTCACTGGCGAAAAAAGTTACAGAATGCACAGATCGTACACGACGGATACCCTACGCGGCGTTATTAATTATAGGCTTAGGTTATTACTGAAAAAAACAACTCGTTTCATTTTTGTTGTTTATTTTTATTTATTTATTTATTTTTATTTATTTGGTATAAAATACTCAAAATGCAAAAAAAAAAAAAATGAAATACTTTTGAGTTTACAATAGGAATAAATGTAACTATATATACAAAAAAAAAATGAAACCACACACATAATAAACACCAAACTTTAGGCCTCAATTCAATTCAATCTATATACATTAATTAATTATTATAAATATTATACATGAAAATAGTTATTACTAATTGATTATTTAAATATTTATGTACAATTAGAGACTTAAAAAATATTTTCTTCATATTATATATTCATTGAAATTAAAAATATACTATTATGTAGGCCTAACTATATATAGTACAATTACTATATATAATAATATTATTATAATAATACAGTAATATTCCGCTTGATATTAGAAAAATTGTTAAAAAGTTTTGTATTCTATTCGAATGTCTTTGTTTTGCTCTTAGCTATAGGTTTAATCCATCAAAATTATTTGTTTGTATATGGGATGACCTGTTCGAAGCAAGAACTGCTGTAGAACAAACGCAATACCGATACGATTTTTAATCATGTGGGAAATCCACTCATGATTATTTATGTATTTTTTTAAGTTTAACAGTATTAACGGCTATCTTTTATTTATTATTCTTGTAATAGTATTATTATGTTTATTATTTATTAATTTTTTAAATCAATATTATTGTTATACTGTAATATTTCCTGTTAGTATATAATTCTTAATAATTTAAAATTTTATTTTATTAAAAGGAATATCATTGTTAGTAGGTCTAAAATATTATTATTAGCAACTGACATCATTAATATTATCATCAATCATCATCATAATTATCTCCATCATTATCCTCATAATCTTCATCTACCACATCATCTTCCTTCTCATAGTTATCCTTATCAACGTCACCTCCTCATCAACATCCTCATCATGGTGACGCTTATAATGATGATGGCGATTGGAATAAAAATGATGAGGATAATGAATGATAATAGTAAGGACATCAGAATAGTAGTAATAATAATTATCGTCAGACAGGCATTGACCTTGTTGTCATCATCATTATCTCCATCATCATAATTTAGACCAAAATATTAATTTGTCTATCCAAAATGTTATTTTTCACACACAATTTTGGGCCATGCTAGGCCATAAAAACTCTCCCTGACCTTGGGCCTCGACGGCCCCTGGGTTCGGACCTACCTTGTCAGACACTTTTGTTAGCACATATCTGGGCCATTACTGAATGACAGTAAAGGGTAAGTAATGAACGATCTTTGAATTTGTCGTGATGACTTCATTCTGTGATTTTTTTTTAAACGAGAGTGTAGAGTAGGCCTAACTATTTAAACTTGTAACATTTCATATCTATAATGTATGTGAAAGTGACTAAAACTTAAAATTTATTTATCCCACCCCATATTAATTAGTCAAAAATAAGGTCTTTTAGGCCAAAACTTCAAAGCGCTCTAAAAAAACAAAATGGGATGGGGATTCTTTTTTTCTAAGACACTGTAGAGTGTACTAATAATTCAGAAAAACCATAAATTCGTTTCAGCAGTTTTACAACTAGACCGTATTGAAATATTTTAAGTGAATAATACATCTTCAACTTCACTTTCTGTATTACTGTCACTTCCAGTGTTGGTAGAGACATCTGATTCATTATTTCTTTAGCCATTATGATTCACTCTACAATTTATTGGAATGATTTTAGAAATGAAACTACATTCAATATGAAGTTACTGAGTATCAACAAGCTTTATTCACCTCAAGTATTTCAATTGTAAAATAAAAGAATGACAGTAGTCATATTATCATAATGATAATTATAATAAGCTTTTTTAAACTACTGAACATGTTTAAGATACAAAAATATAACAAATTTACCCATTGCTTTAATGAGAAATATAGTTGAAATTGCAACAAAAAGAAAAGTCGTTAAAAGTAAAAAGTAAAAAAAAAATTAAAACCAATATAATTTTAATGAAGTGGAAAAATATCAAGTGGGGTTAAAAACGGAAACCAAATTCACTGCGACATTATTGTGAGACTTAAACTATGGCTGCAATGGTAATAGCGATGTACATCGTGACTCATAACCATTGCGCGCCATATGAGCCGACCTTGCATAGGAAAGTGCATTTTCAGTTTATAGCAATTCAATGACTGAAAGCAAACAATGTTCATGCATATTACACCGTAGTTTTGAGTTTAACCTAGCTGTAACTGTTTTAAGCGCTTTAGAAACGCAAATTGCGTTTAAATAATTTAATCAACTGTCAAAAAAAAATATTTAAATAGTCCTCATATCCACACCCTACTGCGGATCGTCACTAAAATTGGATCATTTCTTCATTCTACCTTGAAAAACTATTATGCAAAGTGTCATTTTTATCCATATATAACTGGGACATAAGCAATTTAAATGACCCTCAAATTTACACCCTATAACCTAGATCGTCCCCTACACGTAATAATACCTCCCTTGTAACTGGGGTTAAACTTTCCCGAAAGTTTCATTCGGATCAGTTGACCCATTTTTGAAATATCTGGTCTACGACGTTTTTCTTTAAATGGTCCTCATATTCACACACTACGCCAGATCATCACAAGAATTCGGTCATTTCTTTACTGGAAATTTACAAACTATTATAGCAAGTTTCATTTACACCCACTGAAAACTTTTTATAGATATTTACGCCTCGGATCTCTAAAATTTTAATAACCCTCCAATTTACACCCTTGACTGATTTGTCACCAACACATAATACTATCTTCCTTTTAACTTGGTTAAACTTTTTCCGAATGTTTCATTCAGATAAGTTGATCCGTTTTCGATATATGTGGTCTGGTACGTTTTCTTTTCAATGGTCCTCAGATCTACACCTCACTCCGGATCGTCACAAAAATGTAATCATTTCTTTACTCGAACTTGACAAATTGTTATACAAGGTTTAAATTATACCCACTGATATTTTTTTAAAGAGATATTTAGGTCTGGATCCTCAAAAATTGAAATGACCCTCAAATTTATACCCTTGACTGAATTGTCGCCAGCACATGATAATTTCTTCCTTGTAACTTGGTTAAACCTTTCCCGAATCTTCCATTCAGATCAACTGATCAGCTTTCGAAATATGTGGTCTGGGACGTTTTCCTTTAAATGGTCCTCAAAAAAATGTAATCATTTTTTACAAGACTTTTACAAAGTATTTTAAAATGTTTGACTTAGACCAATAGGTTTTTGTAAAGAGATATTTATGTATGGGTCCTAAAAAATTGACCCTCAAATTTACATCCTTTACTGGATCGTCACTAACACATAGAAATTTCTTCCTTGTAACTTGATTAAACTTTCTCGTAAGTTTCATTCACATCAACTGACTGGGTTTTGAAATATCCGGTGTAGACTGTTTGACCTTAAATCACTGTAATTGGTCATCACACGCACACCCACCATAGATTGACACTAAACATTAGGAGGCACATCCTTGATATATGACCTATGCTTCATTAAAGCACGAAAAAATTCGAAGCATGGGAAGTGACCAAAGTGATGGCCAGAAAAATACAGTGCCTAAAAATAGGACAAATATATGCAAGAAAAATGGAAAATACAAAATCATAACAATAAGAATGGCTTTTCCCAGTACTGCTGGGAAAAGCCAATGATATTAATAATAATAATAATAATAATAATAATAATAATAATAATAATAATAATAAGAATAATAATAATAATACAAATAATATCTCATAATAATATAATTATTATCTCATTAAAGAGCATATCTTCGCCCACCGCCAATCTCTTTCTATTAAAAACTTCAATCACCAACCACAAGGAGTTGTTTAGTTTTTTACACATCTGATCTGCGACGTTTCGTTTTGAATGGTCCATAATCGACACGAAAATATAAACAATTTACTATTTAAATTAACACACTTCTTTATTAAAACATGATAAACTATTGCGCAATATAAATGAATAACCTTTAATCTTTAACCTTTATTCTGCCAATTGTCATTTTTATCTATTGATTCATTTTCGAGATATTTAGGTCTGGGACCCTTTGGCCCTCAAATGCACAGCTGAATTTGGATCGTCACCAACACTTCATAATTTCTTCCTTGTACTGTGGTTAAGCTTTCACGAAATTTTCATTCATATCAGTTAAATTTTTCTTCTTGTAAGTTGTTTAACTTTCACGAAAGTTTTATTCAAATAGGTTGATTATTTTTTGAAATAGCTGGTCTGGGACGCTTTCCTTTAAATGGTTCGCATATCCACATCCTACACCGGATGGTCACCAAAACTCATCCATGGGTCATACTATCTTCCATTTAAGATCTGTGCAGCTGTTCTTGAAATATTCTGAACACAAGAAACAAGCACGACCTAAAAAAATTAAATTATTTTCAAGTTCACCCCCTGAATTTGAATCATGAACAACACTTGATAATTTCTTCCTTGTACCTTAAATTTTCACGAAAGTTTCATTCATATCACTTGATTAGTTTTTGAGATATCTTGTCTAGGACGTGCTCTAAAATCCATTTCAATGGTTCTCACATCTACACCCTAATTTGGACCGTCACTAAAATTTAATTGTTTCTTCATTGGACTCCCCGTAATTTTTAATTATGTCTGTACAGCTGTTTTTGAGATTATGTCGCACAATAATAGAATTAATTATTAACAATACAAAATATGACAATAGGAGAAATAATAATAATAAAAACAATTATTAACAATGATATTAATGGAGAGTGATAATAACAACAATACAATAGAAATCGAGTTACGCTGCCTGTCATGGTGAAGACACTGAGAAACATTCCAATATTTTCTTCCTGCCACCATCAATTCTTTCATGGATGTACTACCTTTAGTTTTTCTTGAGGCGTACAAACTAATTACTAGGAGGCATACACAGAAGATGACGACACCGATAAGGACACCCCAGTTTACCGCCATTTTAGAGTTACTTTAGAACACTAATATGAAATAATCCTATATATGACTGTGGAGAGAGACGGAGCAATGATCACATCATTTGTTTAAGAATATGAATGTTTTGGTCAAGTCTGAGTACACATATGTACTGTACCAGCCTTCCTGAGTGGTAAAAGTAGAATGAATATAAAAGTGACCTTCTTATAATGATAAATTTAAGGTCGCTTTCAAATATTCATGTACCTAAAATTAAAAGAGTAACAGAAAACCCCACTAACGAGCATAAGAACTAGGGTGGTTTTGTATGCAAACGCATACGGTTAGTGTGACGGGTACGTCATCATTAATGACGTCATACACCGGTTGCTATCTGCTAATCGTGTGGACTATGGAACGCCAAAAGGGCAACCTTGAACACTTCAACGATTATACAAACAGTACCAACGAATACACAGGCACTCCAATAAATGTACAAGCACTCCAATGAATATTGAAACACTTCAACGAATATAGAAACACTCCAACGAATATAGAAACACTCCAACGAATGTACAAGCACTAACGAATATAGAAACACTCCAACGAATGTACAAGCACTAACGAATATAGAAACACTCCAACGAATATAGAAACACTCCAATGAATGTACAAGCACCAACGAATATAGAAACACTCCAACGAATGTACAAGCACTCCAATGAATGTACAAGCACTAACGAATATAGAAACACTCCAATGAATGTACAAGTACTCCAACGAATATGCAATTAATTGAACATAGTGCTTTGAGGAACAGCTATTTTTAAAGAACTATTTAGTTTTGATATACTGTATTAAAATACTTATAAACTAATTCTTTTATCACCATTTTTGTTTTAAAATTACTGATATTTGTTTTATGTTATTAACTATACTGTATAAAAAAAATGTTACGGTTGTGAATTGATAATTGTTGTCAGAGCTCATACCATATTGTAATTCTATTTTCTATTTTATTCACCGCTACAATTGCCATAAAAAACGGACATATCTCAAAAGCACACACACACACACCCACCCACACACACACAC
>NW_022719802.1:507660-516263 GCF_011630105.1 Anneissia japonica
TATTCATTGGAGTGCTTGTACATTCATTGGAGTGTTTCTATATTCGTTGGAGTGCTTGTACATTCGTTGGAGTGCTTGTACATTCATTGGAGTGTTTCTATATTCGTTGGAGTGTTTCTATATTCGTTGGTGCTTGTACATTCGTTGGAATGTTTCTATATTCGTTAGTGCTTGTACATTCGTTGGAGTGTTTCTATATTCGTTGGGGTGTTTCTATATTCGTTGGAGTGTTTCAATATTCATTGGAGTGCTTGTACATTCATTGGAGTGCCTGTGTATTCGTTGGTACTGTTTGTATAATCGTTGAAGTGTTCAAGGTTGCCCTTTTGGCGTTCCATAGTGGACGACACGCATATCACGCTCACTACACGTAAGTGAAAAATGTGTAGGATTTTTTTTGGATTTCCAGTAGGATCTTCGGGTTTTTTTTCATATATTACAGTAGTTTAACAAATAAATGTATCTTTGAATACATCGTGCCATTCTTGTGGCTTTTGAAGACTTCAAGTTACGATAGGATGCGTCTGGTTTTGGGGTATTATAAAACGTCGGTGGTTGGTGGGTGTCGGGATTTTCGTCTAGGCCTTGGCGTAGGCCTAGCTTATAGGACCGCTTATAGTGCTAGGAATTGGGTCATAAACAATAGGGCCTATCACATAATAATCAACTTTCTGTGCAACAAGGGAAAAGCATCATTCGGTTACCACTTCAAATTCCCAAAACCTTACATACCAAAACTTAGGCCATGTCAAAATCTGATTTTGAGAAGCATGATGAAAACAGGAGGCCTAATTTCATACGCTTAAATTTCGCTATGAAAACACAGAATGCATGCTATAAAACCGCTACGAATAGCTAAACTCATGCGTACACGTATGGGTTCGCATGCGAGACCTCCCTATAATAAATTCCGGTTAATAAACATATTAACGAGTTCACCATGACATGTGTTTAGCATTTATCATTTTTTTAAACAATGTATTTTGTTTGCTGTTAATTTAAGTGCATTGATTTTCACAATTCTTATTAGGCATAAGGCCTGCTGTCACAATTTTTATTAAGCATAGGGCCTACTGACACGATAGGCATTACTGACACATAACTAGAGAAGTCACAGGCCCATACGCAGGATTTTTATTGGGTGGGTGCGAATTTGGAGAAAGTGGATCAAAATGTTGGGGTGGGGGGTGGGCGCTAAAAACAATCCGCCACTGGTTATGAGAGCAAACACTATTCAGTGTTCTTATTTTCAAATGTTCTGCTAGTCTATTAAAAATGTTGATGGCCTAACGAATATCAACTTTGATATGTTAAGGAAACTGATCTATAGGCCTACAAATTCTTCATAATATATTTTTATTCAATCAATTTCTTTTATCATATATATATTTTTTTACAATTCTCAATTCAAAGATTGATTGAAAAGGCATCAATTACAAGCAAGCTTTAAGTTTTGATGCCCTGCAAAGAAAGAACAATAATAACTACAAAATAAAAATAAAAAGATAATAATAGAAGACGATTCATTTATAAATCAAGATTCTTAAAAAAAGTGTAATAATATGACAAATACAATGAAAAGAAAAGTAAAATTTCGACCAAGTAAAGCAAAGATTACCAGTTTTATTTATATTTGTTAAGTAGTCTGTTATGTATTTCTCTTTTAAATAAACTAATACTTTGTAGATTTTTTATATTGTGTTCTAAGCCATTCCATATTTTGGCGCCTCTATAGCTGATACTGTTTTGTCCCATTTTTGTTTTCATTAATACAGTGGTAATGTTTTTTCTATTTCTGGTTCCATAGTTATGTGTATCTTCAATTGTGCGAAAATATGTATTAGAGGTAATAGGAAGCTGTTTATTATGAAATTGAAAGAGTAATATTGCCATATGCTTTTCATAGAGATCAAATATATATTTAATGTATTAGTTTGTAAAAATAGTGGTTTTGAAGGATGATGAAATGAACTTTGCATATAATTCGAAGTGCTTTATTTTGGAGAATGTGAAGCCTATTTAATTGTGTTGGATTGAAGGGGCCCCATACGACTATTGCGTATGTTAAGTCGGGGAGAATTATGGATTTATATATTTGTAACATTATTGAATAGGGTAAAAAATATTTCAATTTATTCAAGATTCCTATTACCTTTGAGACTTTATTTGCGATGGCATCAATATGGTTATGAAATGATAGAAATTCATCAAGATTAACTCCTAGAGATTTTATATGAGTTACTCTTTCGAGTACAGAATTATTAATTAATAATTGTACATTAGTAAACTGAAATGTACTATTGCGGCCTCTAAATATGATATATATATATTTTTTTTTTTGGTGTTGAATGTCAGCTGATTTGCTCTAAACCATGCTGACAGGCGGTGTAATTCATAGTTCATCGTATCACATGCATATATAGGGTCATTATGTTTTAGAAACATATTGGTATCATCCGCAAAGATGATGAGTTCTATAAGTAACTTTTGTACCAATCTAATAACCCCCCCCCCCCACCACTGTATGCCATAATATCTCATTTTGTCAATAAGTAATTTGTGATCAATCGTATCGAATGCTTTTGATAAGTCTAAAAATACACCTATAATAAATGATTTGTTTTCAATAGCTGACGTTATTTTTTCTATGGTTTGTAATAGGGCGTGAATTGTAGAGTGTTGTTGCCGAAAACCATATTGAGAACTGTTTATTATGTGATATTTATTAAGAAAGGAAATAGTCTGATCATAGACCACTCTTTCGAATATTTTTGAAAGACAGGGTAAGATTGATATGGGTCGATAAATATCAATGTTATGTTTATCGCCACTTTTGAATACGGGTATAGTTTTCGCAATTTTTAATTCATCAGGGAAACAACCGGTTGTAAGTGAAACGTTTATCATGTGTGTAATAGGCTTAGTAAAGTAAATATAATTATGTTTAATGTAATTAGCGCTTATGTCATCGTGCCCTTGTGCTTTATTTGTCACAAGTTTATTAATTATTATTATTATTATTATTATTATTATTATTTCAGGTATATATTTATTCAATCAGACATACAACAAAATAAATTTATTACAAAATTACTTAAAAAGAATTACATTCAAATGTACAAATCTATATATAAAATTATTCATTATAAAAATTACTCATTACAAAATCATTTAAAAATTACAATTCTATATACAATATTATTCATTATAAAATTATTCATTCATTAACAAAGAACATTCGACAACAGTAACCTTTGGCAATAGAGATTGAATTGGAGGCTACTGGGTTAAAATAACATTACTGTACACAGGAACAACAACAACAACAAAAAAAGCCAATAAAATTTAACGAAAAAAAAACAATTATAAATTAAATATCACCATTAAGTGAACTCCGTCAACAAGGAAAATAAAGAAAAAAAAAAAAAAAAAAAAGAGGCTGGCTGACCGCCGAAAGAACACTAGATGTTATTTAGAAGAGTCGTCATGTAAGGCAAAGGGCTGTTACGAAACCTTACAGTTTTAACATTATAATCCTTATATCGTTTTGTATTACGGAGGCACATGCCATGGGATTTATTATTTAACCTAAACCAGTGACTGAACCTCTCAGAATTAACAGCCTTCTTGACAAAATTGATACATAGTGTGGTTCGGCGATCAGTCAGTCTCTCCAGTCCCAATATGTGAAGAGCTTCCGTATAATTATTAAATGCTTTAAAAAGAATGCACCTACAGACCTGTTCTTGTATGCGTTCAATTTGTGTTGACTGAGCACAAGTAAGCCCTGGGTGCCAGAGGGGGGCAGCATATTCTAGCACCGGTCTAATGTAACATTTATATATGAATACTAATTCTTCTCTGGAGAGGCCAGCACGTTTTAAGGACCACAATAAGTACATTTTTTTGTTTGCTTTCTTACATAAAGCTAGGGTATTTGAGTTCCACTTCAAATCATCATCAAGCAGAACCCACAGGAGCTTAACTGTCTGAAGTACAGGCAAGGATTGACCAGAGATATGGAGATCGATGTCTGGAAGAGGTTGACGGCCAAAATAAACTCGCATAACCTGACACTTAGTCGGATTTAATTTAAGTTGATTCACTGATGTCCAGTGATGTAGAGCATCTAGAGCCGCCTGGGTGTTGGATGGTTGGCCAATTTTGGTTGTTTCACAAAGGGTTTGGTCGTCTACATACTTCCAGGCATCGATCCCCAATTGCTCAGTATCCTGTAAAGAGTCATTTATTAAAACCAGAAAAATAATGACAGCAAGACGGGTTCCCTGAGGGACACCTCCAGTTAAGGATATCCACTCAGAATATTTACCACGATACTTAATCCTCTGTCGACGTGCAGTAATGAAATCGATTATCCATTGGACTAAGCATGATGGAGCACCCATATCTAACAATTTTTTTCACGACCACAGTGTGATCTACCGTGTCAAATGCCTTCGAGAAGTCCGTCAACGTCAAAACACTGGCGTTGGCGGACCTCTCGGAGGCACTGACTAACGAGTGGTATACCTCAGTCAAGCAGTGTGTGGTAGATAAACCTCTCTGGTTTCCAAACTGCCTTCTATCAAGTAAAGGTTCAATACATTTAAGGATGGCATTTGAAATTTTGCCTTCGGCAACTTTGGCCAGGGTAGGGGTCAGAGAAATAGGTCGAAGTTTTTCTATTACAGGGGGAAATTGTTTAGGTATAGGCACTACATTTGCCTCTTTCCATTGTGTAGGCACTTTACCTTCTTTAAAAGATTTATTAATTAGGTCAGTTATAGGGACTGATAATTCATACGCACATTCTCGAATAACCTTAGGGGGTAGGTTATCAGGCCCTCCAGCCTTTTTAACATTGATTTTACGAAGGTCTTCAAAAATCTCCCAGGTTTGGAAGGTAGGTGGTGGAACAACACTAGGGAGATAAGCAGGCAAGGCCTCAAGGTTAATTGGCTCCTGGGATTGGGAGAAACTGGCTATAAAGGTGTTAATTGTATTTGCTATTAACATAATGTCATCTGGGTCTACATTTGGCACTTGGATACAAAGGTCATTTGATTTACCCATGTTAGCAAGTTCCTTTAATTCGCTGTGCCACTTCCCAGGATCAACCTTCCGCAGTGGTCTCACTTTACGTGCTTGGAAGGATTTCTTAACATTTTTAATTTCGTATGCTACTTTGTTCCTAAGCCTTTTATAGAGAACCAAATTAATATATATAATTATTTCTTCTTTGATTGTAGGCCTAAAAAACATTGAATTAAGATAGTTACCCGTCAAATATGACGTTGGATTAGGCCTATTTGTCTGATTATCTTGTTCTAGATTATCAGCTAATTTTTTCCCAACGTTAACAAAAAAAAGTATTAAATGCTTCAGATTTTGCATTTGGGTTTGTGTATGTCTTTGATTTATCAGTGACGTCAGTCGGTATGTTAGGTTTTTTGCTTCTTCCAAGAAGTTGATTAATGGCCTTCCATGTTTCTTTCAGATTATTTTTATTTTTTTCAAATTTATTATTAAAATATTCTTTTTTTCTTTTTCTAATTATATTAGTAAGTACGTTTCTATATCTGGTGTATTTTATTTTATTTTTATTCGATGATTTTTTTTAGATATTTACTATATAACTTGTTTTTAGTCTGGATTGCCTTGGCAATCGATTCGGTCATCCAAGGAGATTGTAATTTATTGACTCTAAGTTCAATCAATTTTTGTAATGATCTAGAGAAGTTTCCATACGCTTGATTTGCGTTATTTGAACTTAAAACATCTTCCCATTCTTGCTTTTGTAGTTCATGTTTAAAAAAATCATTGTTATATTTTGTATTTTCACGTATAAATACATATTTATTGTCATTATTTTTGTAGTGCTTTTCGGATGTGTCTATACAAAATATGGGGAAATGATCAGAGATGTCTGAATAAATGATTCCAGTATTAATGGAATGTGTTTGATAAGAGTTTAAAAATATATTATCTATTATGGTAGCAGTAGTTTCTGTGATTCTCGTTGGTTTGTTTATGAGAAAGGAAAAAGGCTGAGATTGAAGATTGTCTAGGTGAGAAGCTATATTGCTATCTGTCATGTGTTGGCTTATGTCTAAGTTGGTGTCCCCACTAATGTATGCTATTCTATTTTCATTATTTATTGTATGCATAACTAATGATAACTGTTCAGTGAAGTGTGTTCATTTGTATCAGGGGGTCTATATACAACACCCCATGATATTATCTTATTATGTACTTTAACGTCAATAAATATAGATTCAGCTTCGGACAATATCAATGGAAGGTCACCACGTATTTCAAAACTTAGTTTATCTGATATGTATAAGGCGACTCCGCCACCTTTACGTCCTACCCTGTCTTTGTGAACAAACGTAAAATTTGGGATTTCATATAATGAAATTGTACAATTGTTTGAGATCCATGTCTCTTCTAATGCTATAATAGAAAAATTATGATTTAAAGAGGAAATCAATTGTAAAATGTCATCAAACTTGTTTACCATACTGCGACAGTTTAGGCTTAGTATAGAGAAATAATCATCTTTGAATAAATACTTAAAACTACGATTGAAATCATCAATCTGGTAATAATTAGTTTCTTCGATGTTTTCATCATGGTCATTATCATTTAAATCGATCATATTAATGATATACAATATCTCAAAGTATAACAAAATGAAAAAATAAAACCGAAAGATTAATGATAAGAACTCAAAGCTGAGCCTACAACATGTTCACTTGGAGAAATTAGGAAAATATTAAACTAACTTAATACCGTAGTGACTGTCACTAATTCAAGCCAAGAATAACAAGCGTCAGAGTCACCGGGCCGACGCACCTGCCATTTGAAAAGCTGATCAATAGAACCAGAAAACAGGTGCTATGCCAGATGACAGCCGTTCAAGTTATTTAGATCAGGTGCAAAAAAACAATAAAACAAGACAAACGTTCGGACTTGCAGTGAAATATGACGTCATCACTCCAGTATCTTATTTACAGTAGTGACGTAATTAAAAGTTAGTAAGAAAATACTTGGTAGCTATGCTTATGCCGATTGTAAATATGGCATGACGTAAAATAGCTGCTATTAAGAAACATTATAATATGGCTGAATCACCAATAAAGTAACATTGTCCTTTTTGTATTAGAGCAAGTTTTAATTTGTAGAATGGAAATATGGGGAATGAATCTCCTTTCTATGACAAGAAGGTAAACATAGAGAATGAAATACCTTAATAAAGCAAAGACGTCATGCCATACCTGTATACAGTCTCCCTTGACTATCAGCGCAAGCATAGCTTCAAATATAAGAAATATATAAATATCCAGTCACGGTATGTAAAAGTAAAAGTACAATATTTTCTTTTTTATTCCTTAGAATTTTAATTTGCCTCATTAGTTTATTTTAGTGGTGGCTTGTAGAGGTTACCGTCGATGAAAAGCTGGCCGTGTCGGAAGATGGGTTTTTTTTTTCTTTTCAGCGTAAGCCTGGGCCATGATTCCAGCTAATTCTCGTTTTTTCTTAACATCTGCCTCAAGTAAATCTTCCGTTATATATATTTTTGATGTTTTTTTCTTGAGATTTGATTTCCCTTCGATCAGTACTTTATTTCTCTGCGGCCGATAAAGGAACTTTGCTATAATGTGCCTCGGTTTATCCACTTGACGTTTGCCCGTTCGATGACAATTTTCGATTATACTGTCATTAAGACCAAGATCATCTCGTAATAGTGATTGTAATCTGTCAAGTGTTTTTTCATTGGGATCCTCAGTAATTCCTCCAAATCGTAGATTGAAGCTCCTACAATAGCGTTCCCGCTTTATGGCGGAAAATTATTTCCGCCATTTTTTTCTTAGAAGACGCCATTTTTTTCGTAGTCCTCCATTTTGTTAATTTTAATTTCCAGTAGCTTTATATATTCTTTTGTTTCATTTGCAGATTCAATAGCAAATTCAGTTGATTTTTCTATGTCTTTGTATGACTTTTCTAGTTTGGTAAGCCTGTTGTTGTATGCCTTTTGGTTTTCTATGACTTTGTCCAGCTTACCGTTAAGTTGGTCTGACAGCTTGCTTAGTTGACCGGCTAACGTTTCGTCCAGCTGTCCAGGGGCGAGATCCTCATCGTTGGACTCCACAGGTGGTCTGGCCTGGGTTGTTAAGTCATTAGATTTTGCGCTCGCTCTGGTTTTGCTTGCCATATTCACTTCAAATATTGATTTAATTGATGTTTGGTTGTCTTTTTGGAGGTAATATTATACTAGTTGGCAATTTAATCCGTCATTAAAAACTATATTCTCCTTGTGTGCACGAAGTCGGTGTTCTCTCTATTCACGCATGCTCTCTTATCTCTTATCTTATCTCTAATTAAAATCAATCTAATTAAAAACTCCGTGAAAGTGTCATTAATTATACTACGGGTTAACGTTCATTAATATGGTTAAAATAAATAATAAAATATAAAATATAACATTAATAGATTTAAACATAAAAGAAATAAATGTAGGTTTAGCGCATAATGGAAAAAACTTATAATATTATTAGGTATTGAAAATACTAAATTTTTACCACAAATGTAAATGTTATATT
>NW_022719802.1:517338-531247 GCF_011630105.1 Anneissia japonica
TCTATTTCCGCCATTTTTTTCTTAGAAGCCGCCATTTTATTTTCGTAGTCCTCCATTTTGTTAATTTTACTTTCCAGTAGCTTTATATATTCTTTTGTTTCATTTGCAGATTCAATAGCAAATTCAGTTGATTTTTCTATGTCTTTGTATGACTTTTCTAGTTTGGTAAGCCTTTTGTTATATGCCTTTTGGTTTTCTAGGACTTTGTCCAGCTTACCGTTAAGTTGGTCTGACAGTTTGCTTAGTTGACCGGCTAACGTTTCGTCCAGCTGTCCAGGGGCGAGATCCTCATCGTTGGACTCCACAGGTGGTCTGGCCTGGCTTGTTAAGTCATTAGATTTTGCGCTCGCTCTGGTTTTGCTTGCCATATTCACTTCAAATATTGATTTAATTGATGTTTGGTTGTCTTTTTGGAGGTAATATTATACTAGTTGGCAATTTAATCCGTCATTAAAAACTATATTCTCCTTGTGTGCACGAAGTCGGTGTTCTCTCTATTCACGCACTGTCTCTTATACACATCTAGATGTGTATAAGAGACAGATCTATTATGGTAGCAGTAGTTTCTGTGATTCTCGTTGGTTTGTTTATGAGAAAGGAAAAAGACTGAGATTGAAGATTGTCTAGGTGAGAAGCTATATTGCTATCTGTCATGTGTTGGCTTATATCTAAGTTGGTGTCCCCACTAATGTATGCTATTTTATTTTCATTATTTTTATTGTATGCATAACTAATGATAACTGTTTTCATCATGGTCATCATTATTTAAATCGATCATATTAATGATATACAATATCTCAAAGTATAACAAAATACAAAAATAAAACCGAAAGACTAATGATAAGAACTCAAAGCTGAGCCTACAACATGTTCACTTGGAGAAATTAGGAAAATATTAAACTAACTTAATACCGTAGTGACTGTCACTAATTCAAGCCAAGAATAACCAAGCGTCAGAGTCACCGGGCCGACGCACATGTCATTTGAAAAGCTGGTCAATAGAACCAGAAAACTGGTGCTATGCCTGATGACAGCCGTTCAGGTTATTTAGCTCAGGTGCAAGAAAACAATAAAACAAGACAAACGTTGCAGACTTGCAGTGAAATAGGACGTCATCACTCCAGTATCTTATTTACAGTAGTGACGTAATTAAAAGTTAAGTAAGAAAATACTGGGTAGCTATGCTTATGCCGATTGTAAATATGGCATGACGTAAAATAGCTGCTATTAAGAAACATTATAATATGGCTGAATCACCAATAAAGTAACATTGTCCTTTTTGTATTAGAGCAAGTTTTGATTTGTGGAATGGAAATATGGGGAAGGAATCTCCTTTCTATGACAAGAATGTAATCATAGAGAATGAAATACCTTAATAAAGTAAACAAGACGTCATGCCATACCTGTATACAGTCTCCATTGACTATCAGCGCAAGCATAGCTTCAAATATAAGAAATATATAAATATCCAGTCACGGTATGTAAAAGTAAAAGTACAATATTTTCTTTTTTATTCCTTAGAATTTTAATTTGCCTCATTAGTTTATTTTAGTGGTGGCTTGTAGAGGTTACCGTCGATGAAAAGCTGGCCGTGTCGGAAGATGGGTTTTTTCTTTTCAGCGTAAGCCTGGGCCATGATTCCAGCTAATTCTCGTATTTTCTTAACATCTGCCTCAGGTAAATCTTCCGTTATATATATTTTTGATGTTTTTTTCTTGAGTTTTGCTTTCCCTTTGATCAGTACTTTATTTCTCTGCGGCAGATAAAGGAACTTTGATATAATGTGCCTCGGTTTATCCACTTGACGTTTGCCCGTTCGATGACAATTTTCGATTATAATGTCATTAAGACCAAGATCATCTCGTAATAGGGATTGTAATTTGTTAAGTGTTTTTTCATTGGGATCCTCAGTAATTCCTCCAAATCGTAGATTGAAGCTCCTACAATAGCGTTCCTGCTTTATAAGTGCACTCTCTATTTCCGCCATTTTTTCTTAGAAGCCGCCATTTTATTTTCGTAGTCCTCCATTTTGTTAATTTTACTTTCCAGTAGCTTTATATATTCTTTTGTTTCACTTGCAGATTCAATAGCAAATTCAGTTGATTTGCCCATGTCTTTGTATGACTTTTCTAGTTTGGTAAGCCTTTTGTTGTATGCCTTTTGGTTTTCTAGGACTTTGTCCAGCTTACCGTTAAGTTGGTCTGACAGTTTGCTTAGTTGACCGGCTAACGTTTCGTCCAGCAGTCCAGGGGCGAGATCCTCATCGTTGGACTCCACAGGTGGTCTGGCCTGGGTTGTTAAGTCATTAGATTTTGCGCTCGCTCTGGTTTTGCTTGCCATATTCACTTCAAATATTGATTTAATTGATGTTTCGTTGTCTTTTTGAAGGTTATATTATACTAGTTGGCAATTTAATCCGTCATTAAAAACTATATTCTCCTTGTGTGCACGAAGTCGGTGTTCTCTCTATTCACGCATGCTCTCTTATCTCTTATCTTATCTCTAATTAAAATCAATCTAATTAAAAACTCCGTGAAAGTGTCATTAATTATACTACGGGTTAACGTTCATTAATATGGTTAAAATAAATAATAAAATATAAAATATAACATTAATAGATTTAAACATAAAAGAAATAAATGTAGGTTTAGCGCATAATGGAAAAAACTTATAATATTATTAGGTATTGAAAATACTAAATTTTTACCACAAATGTAAATGTTATATTGTAAATAAATGAAATTAATGGAAATTGCGAATATGAACAAATAATGACAAGCGCTTTACGTCGTGGATGAGATGGGTAGATGTCAAAAATATAAATAAATCGAGAATTCATAAAATAAAGCCTATACTGATATGGTTTAGAACAGGGTAGGGACAGCAATAAATGACTTTGTTGTTGTTTTTAAGCGAATACGTGCATACTCTTCCGGGCCAGATCGGGACTTTAACATACGTGTATGGGGGCGTGGCGAATTTAGGAGTTTGAAGTAGAGGGGGTCCAGGAAGGGACTTTCACAGTAATATTTGGCCAGGGTCCACCCACCTCAGCCGACCACCATGGTTGGGGTTGAGGAAAAGAAAACTAATGATTATGGTACCTCTAGATGGCCGGAAATGGCACTAGCTGACTAAAGCGGGAATAAAGATAAACCTATATAGGGAGAGAAGATGGGTTTTGCAGACTTGCCAACTATTTAAGAATCTTAAAAAGATCTGGAGATTTACCAAATAATCTGGAGGTTTCCAGAAATAACCAAAAGATGATGCAAGACACCAAAAAAGTCGATAAAGTCACTTCACTACAAATCATTGGCCGTTGGTGGCGACATTCGAATTGAAAATGACTGCTTGTTTATTGCGCCGCGAAGCGAGCAGGCAGCGAATACATTTAACGATCAAATCAATGAAGTTATGCATAAATCAGAGTATTTTTGGGGAGGTGGGTGGCCTGTGAAATCGGGTAGAAATTAGATTCGATCGGGAGAACTCGAGATTTGTTTAAATATCGGGTGACACCACCGGCGTAGAAAAGTATCTGTCTCTTATACACATCTAGATGTGTATAAGAGACAGGGGTGGGGGGGATGATTGCGTGTTAGCCAGTGTCGTAACAAGCGGGGGTAGGGGGAAGGGGAAAACTGCCCCACCAAGCCGTCGTACCGGGCTGGGTAATAAGAGAAAAGAAAGAGGGGAGAGGGAGGAAAAGAGAAAGAAGAGGAAAAGAAAAGGGGAAAAAAAATGAAAAAAAGAAAAATAAGACAAGAATAAAAAGGAAGATATCATAATGACCAGACTCACAACACCCTGCAACCCCTTCTCCACTTCAAAAACTGTCATAACTCCTTTGATCTATGCTGCCCGATGGCGTACCAATGGGGGACAAGGGGAAAATATCTATCTTTGAAAAATCTTCTCCACCCCTTTAGAAATGCTCTTTTCATCCCCTGAAAGTGCCTAAAAACCTCAAATTTCTTGTTAACATGGGCCAATTTCCTCTAAAAATTGCACATTTTAGGGAGTTTTGATCAATTCCGTCGAAATTAGAATTTAAAAACACCGGGGGACAAGAGGAAAATATCCATGTTTAGAAAATCTTTCCTCACCCCTTGACAAATGCATCCTCTGAAAGTGCTTAAAATTCTCAAATTCTTTGCGCGCATTTCTTGTTACGGTAGGCCAATTTCCTCTAGAAATTGCACATTTTAGGGAGTTTTCATCAATTCCGACGAAATTAGAATTAAAAACACAAAAATATTTTGCGCGCTTCGCGCGCATTTTTTAGGGCTTTTTAGGTTTATCCTTATAAGTTATTTAAACACATAATAGTCCCAAACTCAAGAAAGACAAATAGATAGATCGTTTTAACCTAAAAGAAGGGCCTCAATGTGTATTGATGGTGAAAGAATATGTTTGTAATAAATAAAACCATGATGAAAATACTTATATTTAGTTTCAAACACACGTGTGTGGCCTATATTATAAATAAGATAAGGCCTATGTTGTATTGTTTTCTATATGGAGAGTGGGGTGGGGTATATATGGTAAATTACTAACCGGGAAAATAAATACCCACTCTGACCCAAGACACCTGTTACGCGCCTGGTGTTAGCGCCAATGTGTGCCCTTGTGCGGACAGGGGATGTGCCCCCCTCTGAAGCTGGAAACATTGTCTTTGCAAAATAAATTGATGCAATTTGCTATTATGGTCCTACTCAATAAATTCCTCATCAACCAATATAACCTTAAACACTCTTGAAATTGACATAACATCACTGATGTCGTACACACCCTTCAGTGTGAAATGTGGCTCTCTTTGCAAGCACATCTAACATCTAAGGAAAGAAGAGCTTAGATTGGTACTAGATAAAATAATTTTGTTATCAACATTAATACATTATGCTAATGTTCATCTTTGTAAGCGCATAAGACAGTGCAAATTATTTCTGTGACAGTCTTTTGAAGTGTGTAAAGCTCTATTTTATCCCATACATAGTCAAAATATTGGGGGGATGATACAATGGACCACCCCCCCTTGTCAAATATTGGGGGGAAATATCTTCCTTTCCCCACCCCCGCCCCCCGGATCTACGCCTTTGGGTGAGTTGGCAGGTCTGGTTTTGTCACCGTTTTGTACGTGGCGAGTTATTGACACACAACGGCGGTGAAAACAAAAAGCTTATAAGTACAGTTTAAAAGGCCTTGCTTGTACGACAAATTAGAGGCAGTCCTAGTTGGAAACTGCTCTGATTGGTCAAGCATTTTTGGTGGATGGATTTCTGAAGCATGAGAGAGTGTGTCTTGAATTTCCTATGCCGGGTAATGTGGACCTTTTGTAATTTGAGGGAGGTGTGTTTACGTACGTACCTGTCGCACCCCCCACCACCCGCGTACGGCCTGAGTCACTTTATAGATGCATATCTCCGCCCGGATCTCCCCTGTGTATGATGGGTGAAACTACAGGTTTCTAGGAAGTAATTGAATCATCCATCATCGTATTGCTGTTACCTATTACTTGTCGGTGCCATCTGCTCTCAGCAGTTCGACGACCATGGATCTCCATCCATCTGTCTTCCGCCCTTCTCACACATTCTCCATATTTTATCCGTGTCCACTCCTTGATGTTGGTTATCCAGTTTGTTCTTGGCCTTCCTCTCCCACTTTTACCTTCTAATTTTTTTTTTTTTTTGCAAAAGCTCTCTCTGTAATTTGTTTTTTCTTATGATGTAGCCAAAATATTTTATTTTTCTTTGCTTTATTGTTAATAGGAAGCTGTCGAGTTGTCTGTCGTGCTAATCTCAAAACCTCTTTGTTTCGTTTCTATTCTTTCCGTGAAATTGATACGCCTGAGCAACCACATTTCCCGAGCTTCTACTCTGTCGGCTATTGCAGCGGTACCGTAATAGTCCAGGTTTCGGATGCATATATAGCAGGGTGGACCAAATATAGCATTTTGAAATTCTTTGCCTTGTGTGTATGCTAATATTTCTTAACTCTACCAATCATCAATTTAAATTATATTTTCTCTTCATTTCTCATATCTTCCGTGACGCTGCCTCGAGTCAGAAAGTGGTAACCCCTCACAAAAAAAATTCAATTCAATTCAATTCAATATAATTTATTGTCAAACGTATTAAAAAACATTGCTTGAAATTTGAGTTGAATGTACACATTAAAACTGTCTAAAACGGTCACACATAAAACATCATTAGATTAAATTGCCTCATGGTTGACGGGAGGAAAGATTTTCTATTTCGTTCAGTATTCCATTGTGGATACAGAATACGACCAGCTCGACTTCATGTGAAGTATCATATCACTTAATGTGATATACTTATGGAGGGGGTGACTACTATCTGACATAATAAATTCAAATTTCTTCATCATTGCACTTCTTACAACTTTATGAACTTTCTTAATTTCAGTTTCTATTACTTTCTGAGCAGATTTACTGATCATAAGAATTTTCTTCATGTGCATTTTATTTAGACTGCTATACCATACTATTGCACTGAATGTTAAGACAGATAAAATTACGTAAAAGACCTTTGACTTGACTCATTGTAAATTACTGTGAGATGACTATCAACACAAACGTAAAGAATGTAAATCTATAATACAACGTAAAATAATGCGAAAAAGAGTTGAACGTTGCTTATATATTATGGAAGAAGGAAGACCTCAATGCAGTGATTTTTAGAATGAATTAAAAGGTAAAAAGCAGAAAAAAAGTGGTATCATCGATTATCATTCCTGAGACAAACACCACAACATCCGATAGAAATGTAATCAAATCTACGTTGCATTCTTATTAGAAAAACCTGGGTTAACTAAATGTAAATAATAACAATGAATTTTTAATTGATTTAATACGCTCTAGCAGTAAGAATGATAACGAAATAAATGAAGAAGTAAACATTATACCAAATTTTAGCTTAACACATGAAGATATTAGCATTGCAGTATCAAATTTAAAGATGAATAAAAGTCCTGGTCCCGACTATATTACAATTAAGATTATTAGAAACAGAGGTGATATAATGATCAATTCCTTGCTCAATCTGTTCGTACGACTTTCTGAACTTGAACGTATTCCCGATGAATGGAATGGATAATTCCAATATTTAGGAAAGGAGATCCACGAGATATAAATAACTACAGTATAACACTCAATTCTTGTATTGCTGTAAATAGTAGGACCATCTCTCAAACAGTCTCAAACTTCTTAGAGGAATCAAATCTATTAACAGAAATACAAGGCGCATTCCGAAAAAAATAATCGGTGTGAAGACCATATACTCTTAATTAAAAGCATAATGGCCGTTAGAGAACTGAGGAAAAGTAAATTTGAATTATTCTGCATTTTCAATAATGAATTTAATAAAATGATGAGCAAAGGAGAATTAAGTATTATCACATCAAATGTTAAAATCGGTTCCTTATTCTGGGCTGACAATGTGGTATTGATAGAGGATGTTGAACAGGATCCCAATAAATTGTTAGAGACAGCAAATGATTTTTCGAAAATATGGAAACTATATTTTAATCACGGAAAATCCAATATATTAATAACTAAACGAAAATCAAATTCTCAAAAGAAATGGAAATTAGGCGACGACTACATAAAAGAACAAGAACAATACAAATACCTTGGTGTACACATCTCCCGTACCCTATCAGATAAATACCACATCGATGAAGTCAACAGAAAAGGGAACCGATCTATAGCATATTAAATCATTAATTAACAACCAAGACAATTTCAATAGAATATAATATGGGGATTTATTATGAAAATGCATAGGACTACCAACCATTAATTACGCAAGTGCTATATGGCTTTGTAATAGTAATTCTGCATTAGATAAGATAGAGAACCTTCAATATCTTATGACAAGGATTGAAATCTTTACGATATGTTGCCAAAGAGGCACTTTATTGGGGAATTAGGATGGGAATCAATATTATCGCAACAAAATACTACTAAGGCAGAGTATTTTAATCGCCTAAAAAAACATGAATGATGAAAGATGGCCAAGACTACTTTTTAAGGCAGCCTTTAATATAGAAGATAAATTAAGAATACCTTGGTTTTTCCCTTTTAATAACCATCCTTCAGAAAAATAATATGGAAGCTTTTTATAATATAGAACCAACTAATACATTTACATTGGACAAATTTTACTAACGGTTCTATTGACTATAAAGGACACTTTCTTTTAGATAATTTATATAATGATAACCTAATTTTAGGCCAAATAATAGACAACAACTTTAGACAATATTTAAGTAAAGCATGGCGACTTAGATCGGAAATATACCTAAAACTATAATGCTGCTGGTAAGTAAAGATTTCACGTACAGTATTACGGTCAGTAATTTAATATCCCCAAAACGTTATTGTGGTACCGTATATACTTATATTTTCCTTCTGTTTTCTGTTATTACTTTTGTACTTTTGTATTTTAATCAATTTTTTCCTATACTATATGTTAACACTGTGTAAAAACGTTATAGTTGTACCATTTTAGTATACTTTCATTTTAACTTGACGTCATTTTGTATCTGATCTCTATAACAAAAAAAAAATGTATCGATGTAACTTGGGTTGTCCGTATGAAAACACAATAATCTGTTTCTTCTGTTCTGTGTAAGATTGAGTTATTTTTTCTATTGTGCATAATTTTGTATATTTTGTGGTCAGTATATAAAATTTAGTTAAGATGTTTTTGTTTTTGGATGCACCACTCGGAAAAGAGCGAGTGCCATTGATTTTAAATTCCCAATAAAACTGTAAACTGTAACGAAATAAATTTTAATTTATATGCTTTGGGACGCTGCCAACACACAAGAACCAACAAAGTATGAGAATCATATTCACAACTAGAAACACTATAATACCTTCAGCATAATACCACAAAACAATGTTTAAAGGAGTTCATCCAAGATTCTGCTTTAAAAAGCACTACCTAAATAAGTCTGGAAATAACCCAAATCATTTGTCAACCAGGAAGTTAAATACAGATGAATTGTAATGTGTTGTTCCGTATTGCAAAACAAAATCAAAACTAAAATTTCTATTAAACATGTAAGGTTTTGTTGTAATCACTCCTTTGTTAATACGTTGTACGTTTTTTTGGTTTGTAAACTTATATCAATTTATCTCTAATATTCTTATAATATTATTTTAGAGTAATCTGTGTTTTTGTTTACTTGTGCTAATTGGTTGTTTTAGATTAAACACTGTGCAAAGAAATATATTCCATAGCAATAAAAACTATTGCGACCATGTCTACATAAGTTGCGTATGTTATAGGCTACATTTTGTAATAAATTAAAGAACATTACAAATACATTTTTTGATACTTAACTGACGGCTTAAAAAAATTACAAACCAATGTTAAAAGGGGTTCATTCACTTTAATATTTTTATAATATAATTTTAGGGCAACCTGTGTTTTTTTTTCTTGTGTTTTAATTGTACTTTTTACGAGTCTTCACAAGCGAAACTATGTTATACTGCAGAAAAGCGTAGTTCCTAAGTAAATAACTTTAAAGTTCTGACTATTTCAGTGCTGTGTAGTTATAGGTCTTTTCTGTCTGCCAACGTTCTTATTTTGTAACGATGACCATTAAGCTGCAATCGCGTTAATACATTTAGAATTTTATTTAAAAGAATGATTACATAGGTCTAACCACATTACTATTAGGGTATTGTCAATAATTGGAAATAACGTAACTGAAAACACTAGTCACTTAACTTGCATGACCAAATTTTAGAAATAATCAGCACTCCACTATAGTATTTGATCTCCGCATAAGCTATAATAGGCTCAGGTCGACACGGGACTCAACTCAACACAACTCAACTGGTTGACATGAGCGCTCCGCGCAACTGAAAGGAACTAACATTTGCGCAAATTTGTCAAGTTGAGTTAAGTTGAGTTGAATTCCTTTCAGTTGCCCATGTTCTACTTTTTGTGGAACTGAAAGGAACTGGAAAAAAGCGCGATAAAAAACATTGATTCGGAACTGAAAAGAACTGAGAAAACGTTGATCATGATATGAATCGTAATGAACATGCATTAACTGAAAAAAAAAATTATGATACATGTTGTTTTGTTGGATGACTGTTTATGCTACAGTCTCCTAGGCTAGACATTTTAAAATATAAAGATAAACTAAAGGCACATTTACAATAAAAATGTTAATACAATGCGTAGGCCTAGATAGCATGTGAACCTACACCATAAAGTAAATTAGGGCCATTATCATGCCATTGTTAACTACTAAACAGTAAAAAGTAAAACAATAATATTTAGTTCGGGTCGTTGAGTTAAAACATTAACGGTTAAATGTATTTACGTTCAGTCATAATGCATTTCCCCTGTAATTATCAACTAATCTTTCATAAATTTTAGTTTTATGTTGACTTTTTAAATTCTTTGAGCCTTCTTTTAATACTTTATTTATTTTTTTTAATTTTTGTATAATAACTTTCGGCCCCCTCTAACCCTTTCTTTCGAACATTTCTGGATCCGCCCCTGCAGATACTTCATAAAAGTGGAAGTAATCGAGCAAATGTTTCCCAGAAACTCCTTTTGAAATAAATCATAAAGCACATTTAAAAAAATAAAAAAAAAGTAGATAAACTTTAAAAAATAATTTTATTATAGAGTATTTGAATATACTACACGTTTTAATACAAACAATTATGTTTGCAGTTGATGAGATTTCGTGCGGAAAAGGTCACTTCCTTTCAGTTGCCGGTCGACATGAGTGAAGTTCCTTTCAGTTGCACAAAGTTGACATGAGCTTAGTTCCGTTCAGCTCCTTCCAGTTGCGCGGGCGCTCATGTCGACCAGTTGAGTTCCTTTTAGTTCCGTGTCGACCTGAGCTTGCCTTTAAGAAGAATCCACAAGTTTGAAAAAAAAAATGGCCCAAACGGGTATATATCAATAGTGTAGTGGAGTTAGAACATTAATTATTACATACCTTTACAATGTCAATTTTATTTCAGTTCACTGCAGTGAGAAGTTCAAGAAAGTGTCTTTCATCTATATCTACATGTAGGCCCTTACGTTTTACTTTGTCTACCTGAGGCATTCGATATTATTTTTACATACAAGGATAGAATTAATACGGACAATTCATTTAGGAATAATCCAAATCCAATGAATTACAATGGCTTGTCAATAAACTTGGATAGAATGCTGCACTGGCGACGACATCGCATATCTAGTTCAGAGTGTCTGAGTCACAAGCGCAGGATATTCGTAATTCGAAAAATAAAATAATATTATGTAACGGAGATGGTTTTAAATGCGTTAGGCCAATTAGGCCAATTTTTCATTAATATCTACAGATATTCGCTATTTTTGCTAATTATAATAGTTTTCATTGTTCTTTGTTTTGTTAATTTACTAAATTTGTGTTAATGATGTAGTTGTTGAATTTGTGTTTATGTAAGATAAAAATTTCCAACACGAACAGTATTTTACCTGTATGCATTTGACGGGCGAATGAACAATATTCCAATAAAGCAAACACATAAATGTTCAAGGACGTCTTGAGTGGACTGGTATAACAAATGGTCATCTATGTGAACAATTCTGATTGGTAGGTAGATTGTTTGATAGCTTTGGTTAAAATAAATCAAATAATTTGCAGAAAAAAACTACAGTGTAAAAACATGTGCATTTTTGGGACACGTGTGTTAACTGGACATGCGTGTATTCCTAACACTGTTCTGATTTGTCAGTTGTTAAGCGCGATTGACATTCCGAAAATATCCAGTGTCCTGACAGAACATTGGGCCTAAAACTATAAATTGTTTGTTTGCCATTTATTGCTGAAAATTGTAGGAGGGGCGGGCGCATAAAGTTTTTTTCTTTTCCTGCCACCAAAATTAACATGATTTGCAATGCTTGCAACTAAGCCTGTCTCACTGTTTGTTTTTCAAAAGGGTATTAATCAATCGATTTTTTGCAATGAATTTAGGCCTAAAATGGCGATACCTTACATCAGACACCAAATTTAGACAACTTCCATGTGCAAAATGGAGAAAAATAAAGATCACTTTTTAAAATTTGTGAACAAAAATAAAAAAAAAAACTTATTTAAAAACGCCGCCCCTTTTTTTCCATGAGCTAGGGACAGGCGTTGAAAACATTTTTTTATGCCTTATTAGGCCAAATAAAATAAATTGTTTGTTTGCCCTTCTTTAAAAAAAATTATAAATAGGGGCCGGTGGAAAAAGGTTTTTTTTAAATTTACTTTTTGTTTTTAAATACTCATCAGATGGAATAAAAGTAACCCACAGATACCTAGAATGGGCATCTGGCAAAAAATTAAGATAAATTCACTCACATTCTCTTTAATTTGTAAAAGAAAAAGCTAAAAAAAAAAGAGTTATTATTTTTTTTATTTTTTTGGTTTTTCCGCCCTTATTTTTTTCAGTGAGTTAGGGGCAGGTGGAGGAGGGCAAACACACTTTTTTGGCCTTATGAAACCAAAATACATTTTTAAGGGGTGGGACTTAGCCGAAAGGTAAATTGTTGGTTCATTACTGTCATACGAGGGTTGATATGAAGAGCTACCACTACTTGTTTAAATAGATGTTGGTTATTCGTCGTCATACAATTAAAATAAAATATATACTATGAAGAATATGAAAACCAGTACCAAATAAATTATTATTTCAAGGTAGTGTATTTTTATTAATAATTCACTAAGTGTTTCATGCGCTCCAAACAACTCTTAACATTGTAATAAGCAATCGACTACGAAAATATCGACAAAATAGGCTAATTATTTGGACCTACAGATTGATATAAACAGAGCATCTACGTTGCTCACTAAGCGCTGTTAGTCTGGAGCATGTGTTCTGTTGATATATAAATAGTGTATTCAAAAAATGTATTTTAAGCATACATTATGAGAAACGTTCGCCTATTTATTTCGGATAGATCTGCATACAACATACTACAATGAAATCAAAACATTAGCTGTAGGTTATAATAGTCGCGAATTAATTACTTAACGCAAAGGAATGAGCTAATTGGAGCCCTTTGTAGTAGCCCTTGGAATTGTGTGGTAGGATGTGGACACTTGACTTACAATGAATCGAGCTTGCTGATGCGAGTGGTAGGCCCCCCGACCAGCGGATGGTTTGCGCGACTCCCTGGAGACATGTGACCCCTGCAAAAATTATTCTTAACAGTACGACTTTGACACTAACAATTTAAAAACCATTGATTTATAGTCTGAGACATGTTATTCTAATGTAATATTACGTGTGTGTTTTGAAGAATGGTGATTCCATTTTTAGGCCTACACCGAAAAGTACATCTCCAACAATACAATGTTTAGCATTTATCATGGTGACGTAAGTACTTTATAACTTTAGGATTCAATCACCGCACCAGGGTTATCCAATCCAGCCTTGACTTCAGACTCTTTTGATAAACCGTCATAATCTTGTACTTCTGTGTCAAAATCTGTGAAGATAAAATGCCGAATAAAACATGTTAAACAAAATGCTTAATTGTGTCTTCACGGGTTTAAGTCGAATTGGTTTCATGCAATGTGCGTTCATAATTTTAACAGTAGGTAAGCATTGTATGTTCTATAGGAAGTTAATTTGTTAAAACTTAGTAAAACTTTAATAATAAATAGACCTAAACTCAACTTCATATGGAGAGTTTCTTATAACCTCATACTCACACAAAGTTTCCAAATAGTACTTAGGATAGGAATATAGAATATAGGAGCATAGAAGTATTTTGGTTCGAATCACATCAAGGAGAAGAAACAAGATGAAACAATTTGAACCTAATACTTATCTAATCCATAATAAATTGTAAATAAGTGGAAATACTCAATTCTATTTTCTACACTGACAGGG
>NW_022719802.1:534157-535687 GCF_011630105.1 Anneissia japonica
GGCCTATATAATCACTACCGTATATATGTAAATGTTTAAAGCACAGACCACAACCACAGAGTGCAGTGTGCCAACTGTTCCCCATACACTTGGGAATGCCTGTCTACAACATGCGAAAGTTCATTAGTGTAAAGGACCCCTAAGGAATTAAGGAAACAAGCTTTCGAGCTTATAGAGTCATCTTCTTGCTCTTATCTTTTTTTTGTGTGTTTTTTATGCGCTTATTTATTTATATTGTATCTGATGTAATGAGAACAATAAATAATAAACAAACAAAAAGTAGAATGTGTATCAGTCGTTGATGCAGAATCACTTCTAATGATAGAAAGGCTTTGCTTAATATACATGTATGCCTACCGGTAGCTCATTTTAAAACATATCTGTTTAGTGTTTTATTTTGTCCGAGGACACTGAATATAGGAAAATATATTAAAGTCGAGATATACGGTACTTACCATCTCCCGTGTCAACACCTATGGATTTCATTTTTATAGTATCGACTATGGGTGGTGGGACATTTGTCACACACTTGAAAACGTCCCACTTCTTGTCCAGAATCTCTTTGGTAAACAGATAGTGAAACAAAAGGGAGATAAGAACCAGTGTCGTCAGTGCCATAAGCATTGAAAATGTACGGAACGGAAATAACTGTTCACCGTCGTCGAAAAACGGATATTCGATGAATGGCTTGAGATTCAACAATGGTTCGCCGCCGCCAAGTCTTAATATCAATCCGACGATGAAGGCGGAAAGAGAGCCATAAGTGTTCGTGAAGTCAATGTAAACGACGGAGAGGAGTTGTGGAAACAGAACGACGTATACGAAGTCAGAACAGAGGTAAAACAGCCCGTATATTGAGTTGATTGTAATTGCCAATGTGGTGGCAATGGCTCCCGAGACGATAACTGAACCTCTCATCACCCATATGATCTCATTTTCGCTTGCCTAAAATATACAAACATAAAAGAAATAAATTGTTCAATTAAAATTAGGTGATAAAATATACCACAATGGCTAAATTTGGCAGATCTTGGTGGTGGGTGCCTGAACCCCCACCTTGAGCTGCCAAGCATAAACAATTCTAGACTTACATTTTCGAGACCCGTGGGCTATTTTTTTTTTACAATGGGAAAATTAGCTGATATAAATGCCTAAATTTAGGGGGTTTTGGGATGCATGTACATTTTAGAAATTTAAATTTGGGTGTAAACTGTTTTTGAAATATAAAAGTACAAATCATCAAGCAAAACCCTTATAAACTATGTCAAAAGAAATTAATCTACAGAAACAAGACTTTACATATTTATGTATGAGATCGGAACAAATTATATATTTGTTTGCAGCATATCTCAGACATCCTCTTATATATATATATATATATATATATATAGTACACTAAATTAAACCTATGGCATTCCAAATTCTTCTGGATAAATCATTTGGCTTATTTATTGAGGCACGCCTCTAAAGTTTAGTTTTGGCCTTCCTGTTTACTTGTTTAGACTGTTTATTCTAATCCCACCTAGCCTA
>NW_022719802.1:536107-541739 GCF_011630105.1 Anneissia japonica
CAACACCCCCTCCCCCCACAATAAATTTGAACCTAAATACCACGCATTTTGCACGATCTAGACAGCGACCATTAGGCGCGTACTGGTATTGAAGCTACGGATTGTATTAATACCAATCTTATTGGTGAAGTGCTCAACAACCTTAATTAAATCTACACCCAATATAAAAGTCTGTTTTATATCATTTTTGGAGTAGCACCTTTACAATATATTTACTTTTTGTCGTATCAGAAGTTTGTATATATTACGAGCAAACATGGAACTAGCCGAGAGCAGGGAAGAATCGGCCGAAGACATTACAGCTGCACAGACGGCACCCAGGCCGATGATCGAGACAACCTGAGGTGTTAGGTATTGTAAGACTAGTGGTAGAACAATATTGCTGTCTGTAATGCCTTGTTTATAGTCTGTTTCATTCCAATCTGAAATGTAAAGTCGAAGTGTAAAATTTATCTTGTTAAATTGCTGTAAACGATAATAATTATAAGTGTTTGCTACATTGATAAATCAGTTATATTAACCTTACTACCTCTCTGATATCATTATATACATACATATATATAATTATATATATATATATATATATATATATCAATACTACATCAATTTTATCAATGTCATAGATAATACTTATATTTAATACTTATAATACATTCCCCAACGCTTAAATAGGACGTGAATTTTTCAAAATATAACGAAAACAATCTTTGTAAAAAACATAATATTTTTAAATACACTCACTTGTACTTGTAGCTATGGCTCCGATTAATACTGAAGGAATTGTCATGATCATACAGCCAAGTGCTGCAGCGTATGACAAAACCTGTGAATACCGCGCAGTTTTTGCAGACAGCACGCGCTGGAAGTACACCTGCCATGGCAAGCCTCCAAAAACCTGGGAATCAATTTATTGATTAAAACATTATGTCATTTTTTTATTTCTTTAGTTAAAGAACCTTTTCCAACAGGCTCCTCATTGTGAGAGCCAGTAATTAATGTCTAGAGAAAGAAGATCATAGGCACCTGAATTAAAAAATAGAAAAATCAATGTCACCAACAAACCTAATAAATACAGAAGCTATTGTTAAGAATCTTTAATACAACATTTAAAATTAACTACACATAAAGTAAAGAAAAAAGCAAAGGTAATAAGCCTACTGCATTATGTAAGCATTATTTTACATCATATATTGTATTATTTTATTATTTTAATATTATTATTATAAGTACAGTAGGCCTATATTTTATTACATTATTTTAGAATATATCGATAGGTAGATAATAAGAAAACCAAGAAACTGACAGATCAAGAAATAAAATACGATGACTCTTGTACCAAGTTAGAAAAACCCCAAAAGTGATAGGCCTACTGCATATGTAACTATTATATTGCAATATAATATACAATATTATTATAATTATAGTATTGAGTTATTCATAGGTATATTGTATTACATACTTTTATAATGTCATCAATCGGTAAGCAAATAAAATCAATAAATCAGTAAATCGAGAAATTAAAACAATGATACAAAATCTTATATTAAACCACAGCTAAGCCGTAATTAACACAATGATCATACCAACTGTAACCCGAGATCGCACCACACACCAGCGTATCGATTCTCCCAGGTACCTAGCCAGGTTGAACTCGTCTCGCTGATACTTGTGACGTGTTCGTTTGTCAAAGCGAACGGAATAGCCAACCACTGTTAATAATCATAATAAAAAAAAGCTCAAAGCCCTTTAACATTATCTAACTTACAGCACACTCCGAGAGTGTATACCTCCGCCCACATCATAATATTCTGCTCTGTATAAATTTCCTACGCATATTGTCAAATAAAAATAGAAAAAAAAGGGGGGGAAAAATGGAAAAAAAGCACATTTTTGAGATATTTAGGTCTGGGACGTTCATCGTTAGTACGGAAAATGAAATAAAAGATAATGAATAAAATATACAAATAGACATCATGGGATCCATCCGACCCCGCGACCAGAAGTGTGCAAAACACTCTTTTAACCACTGCACCAATCTGTTTTTTTTTATACTATTCTTCGGAAAGCCCCATAAGCACACAGCTACTGCAGACAGTTAAAAAAGTAGTTTTTAGTTCATTGTGTCCTTGATCTTTGACCCTGTCTACAAATAACAGTTATTTGTGGCTGAGTTGAACAAGTTTCTAATGAAAAATGTGCATTGTGGTACGCTGTTATATAAAGTTTTTTTTTTTGTCGAGTGTCATCTTGACCTTTTACCCTAACCCTTAAAAATGTAATCACCTCCAGGCCTTTGGTAATATGGATAATTGTGATCAAGTTTGACGAGTTTCTGATTAAAACCGTGGCCTGTAGGTTGTTCGCAGAAAAAAAAACACAAACATGCAAACACACACGGACAGAAACAAACAAATAAAAAGGGGAAAAGCATAACCTCCTTGGCGGAGGTGACAATACAATATGAAGCATAAACACTCACCAAACCAAAAAATATGCATATCAACTGAACAACGTCAGTGTAGGCCACTGAATAGAGACCTCCAAACAATGTATAGGACATAGCTATACAGGCAGAGACGATGACGGCTATTTTTGTGTCTATATCCAAAATTACACTGAACGTTGACCCTACGACGAAACAAAAATAATCATTCACAATAATTGTAATTGTATTTGGTAGTTAGATTAGATGTTGGGGTTTGTATTTTGATTTGATTTTTGTAGTGTGTGAACGAGTGGTTATGGTTGAAAGGTTGGCGATACTATTGTTAAATGGTCGTTTGTTAAATAATTCTTACTGGTGACTTTTTGTGTAACACGGTTTTAGTTGATTGTTGTTTTGGAGAGAGGTTTTTGGTGAGTACAGTTCGCCCTGCAATTTGAGACAACTTTGGAACCAGAAATTTAGGGTAGTCTAAAGTTTGATAGTTGTTTCTTTGAAAAGGGTTTCGAATTAGAGGCTCTCGAATTGGAGAATTCAGTGAAGTTTTATTATTTAGAAAAAGAAAAAAAAATATGCCGCTTTAAGCATAATTATACATAAATAAAATATATTAACTTATTACAAAATCATCGATTCATCTGTAATTTAGTTTGCTTAGTAATTGGCTGTGTAGTTTAGTTAGTTGGGTGTTTTTAGTTGATAAAGGCTGGTTATTTCATATTGATTGGTTGATTGGTTTCGTGTTTAGTTAATTGCCTAATAGATTAGTTGGGTCTTTGAATGATTAATTGATTAATTTATGTAATTGATTGAATACCCAGAGCTGCAAGAACGGCGCCAGACCAGAAGATCTCTCCCGATAGAGCTGGCAGGAACAGGAGTCCACCCATTCTGTTACCGAATTTAATTTGAAAAGGGTCCAACAGTGTCACGTGGCCTTGCTCTCTCATTTTCTTCGCAAAGAAAAGTCCACCTTTAAAAATTACACAAAAAAAGTTTAGAAATGATGTTAGCCTTAGTCATTTTACATCGAAAGAAAAACCAATACATTTTACAGTATTTAATACCCAATAACGTTTATCCTATTTAAAACAAGATTCAAGTTTAAACATGTTGAAGATAAAAACGTTATTTATTTATCCTTAAGTACATTTTCTAAAGCATTTAAATTTTTATAATGTTCTTATATCAATCAATAATGAATACATGTAAGAAAAATTAAACAATAACATATGAAAATTAGATCTACCATTACAAATAGGCCTAATATCGATTATTAACATTTTATTATAAGACTAAAAACAAATTGTGTGAATCCAAGCACAGTAAGATTTGGAAGTTAGTGTCAGTCTTAACAGTATTACCTACAAAGCTGTTTAAGGGGCATGGTGCATTTTTTTTCCTAACCCGTAAATTTTCCTGATCCTTAATAAGGCAAAAAAAAAAAAAAAAAAATTTCGCCATGTCCCATAAACAGCTTCGTAATTACCAGTATCAATTATTAAATTTATTTATACATATATTTATATAGTAATATTGTTTTATCATAAAGATACAATCATGATGAAAATTTTAAAATTAATTTATACAAAAAAATTATATGGAAACATCTCCTGGTCTTAAGTCACCACTGATTTCAAAATGCTTGCTATTTAAATTATTTTTTTTATTTATCATTCAACATTCTACTTATGGTAGAAAATGTGGATTTCTTAAACCTTTCAGACAGAAATACTCTTCAAAGCTACTGGAGTTTTCTAGTGCCCTTTCACAAACTTCCTGCATCAAAATATCATTTTAGTCTCAAGTAATGAATTATATCATCCTATTTAACATTCTGATTGCCACTTTAATCAAACATACTAGAAACAATGTACGCCGCTCTCCTGTTTAAATAATAATGTTTGTTCTCCTGATACATTTCCTCATACTGTCATGATAATCAGGCAATGGCTGGATTAATCTTAAATAAAATGTTTTAAGAGTGCCATTTTACCTAAAATCGTAATTTTAAATCCAACATTTCTGAAAATATTTGTACATTTTTTGTTTTAAGGTTTTGTTGATTATGTCCCAAAGGTTCCTTATATTATCAAAATCTTGTTAGTTTTGTGATTTAATACAATGTTCATTGTGTTAAATATTTTGTAGTGAATCATTGACGTAAGTAACATTAATAACAGATGTGTAAATGACTTAATCAACATCGTGGTAGTTCCCTTTCTAATAGACTGTAAGTTATTATTTTATGTTAATGTAAGATAAGAACAGGTCTAATTCAAAATATTGTGAATATCACAGTAAGAGAATTTAACTCTTATTCATCATAATTTAACATCATTTATAATAAATGTTTTTGTCATATCCTTGAATCTTGTAACTTAATTCCAACTCAATGCAAATACCTTCTAAATGCAATTACTCAACTCATGCAATGTAATATATTTATCTGTCATGCCATTTTGTTTTTGTGAATCATTGACGAAAGATCATTAATACCAGATGTGTAAATATTTTAATCAATATCGTAAACGCTGCTGTTCCCTTTCTAATATACTGTAAGTTATTATTTTATGTTAATTTATTAAGATAAGAACAGGTCTAACACAATATTGTGAATACCACAGTAACAGATATTAACTCTTATTCATCTTAATTTAGCATCATTTATAATAAATGTTTTATCTTCTTCTGTATAGTTGTTTTTGTCATATACCTTGAATCTTGTTATTTAATTCCAACTGAATGCAAATACCTTCTAAATTCAATTACTCAATTCATGCAATGTAATATATATATATGTCATGACTTTTTGTTTTTGAAACCATATTTTAATAATGGTTCTAAGTGTATTTTTAGCAACTGGCAAAACAAATTTTATTGTTCACTTTTTTAATCGATGACAATAAAGTATTCCTGAAGTTTTATTCAAATTGTTATTACAGCACTACATTGATCAGAGATCACAAAGATCAGAACAAAACAAAGAAAGAGAACTTGGCGGCATATAGCGTGGTATCTTGGCTTTATGACTTTAATTATTTACAGGACACTCGAAATTTATATTTATATTTATAGGCACTGTTCTTTGGTTCACTAGCTGTTTACAAGTGCGGATCCAGGATTTTCCCTGGCTTTCGCATAAATAGGTGGTCCTTGCAGTGGTGGATCCAAAAATTCGAAATGAGG
>NW_022719802.1:541749-549468 GCF_011630105.1 Anneissia japonica
GGGGGAGGAGGGGGGGGGGTGAGAGAGAGACCTTTAAAGATAGAAAACCTCAGCCCCACCATGGTTGGGGCTGAGGTAGGAACAATTATGTGTTTTCTAGATGCCCGGAAATGGCACTCTAAGATTTTCTTCATTTTTAAAAGATAATTTTGAAATATTTACGGGTGCCCGGGCTGCCTGGGTTCCATTTGAGAACGCCACTTTGCATGGGGATCCTCTAACGTCAGGTGACCTAGGGTTTTAAAACAAATATTGCTAATTAGAGCATTTTTAAACGAACAGATTCTTGAAACTACAAGGAAGATATTTCAGAAAACTGTGTTGGATCAAGAAATTAGAAATAGAGGAGGGGTGGGGGTAGAGAGGAACATTCACAGATAGACACCAGGCTTTAGCCTGACCATGGTTAGGGGCTGAAGTAAGAAAAATTAAGATTATGTCACCTCTAGATGGCCGGAAATGGCCCTCTCAGAATTTGAATATGATTTTCTTTTTTTTTTCTCTATTCTTTATAAATAATTTTGAAATATTTACCAAAGCAAGCGGCCGGGCAGTCTGGGTTCCCGTTGAATCCGCCACGGTACTGGCGAATCCCCTAAAGTTCCTAGGGTATTAAAACAAACATTGCTAATTACGGCATTTCTGTAAAAAGATAAACTAAGAGATGCTTGAAACTACAAGGAAGATATTGATGAAAACAATAATTAAGCCAAATATATTTTCAATCGTTTTGTTGTTCATGTGAATCTCTGATTGATTATTACATATATAACAATACTAAAAACACAGTGTCATTTTAGTGTTGGGCTAGTTTCACACTAATTACATTTACTTTGTTGGCAAAAAAGGTATAAGGCACTGCTGCGGAAATCAAACCATACCAAATTGGTTAATTCGTATAATTCACTAAGTTCAAAATTTAAGTATGATTTGTTAGAAAAGTGGTCAACATTTTATTTTCATTACTCACCCTGACCTTCGCCACGGACAAACGATGAGAAGGTCTGAATTCCGCGCCTGGTTGACTACCATGTCAAAAAAAGAGGCTTATGGATGTTATTGGCGATAAAACCCAACAGACGATTGCAAAATAACATAAATGTAGCTGTGTTTACCTCTTTGATTTAACATTCTTCTACCCATGGACGCAGATCATGGGGGACACGTCCCTTCTAACATATTTTAAGTGGGGTTGGTCCCTTCACTTTTCAACCACAATGTATTTTCATAAGTAAAGCAGATGCCTGAGAATTGTGGAGATGAACGGAAGAGCGATGTATAGCCAGAGTACATTACCGGGACATCTTATCTTATTAGCTAGCAAGATACCGGTATCGCTGCCTACAAAGATCAGCTAGATCTCTATAGTTGGCATCGCTGATAAAAGATCATGGTGATGTGATGAGGAATTATTTTACTAATATAAGTGTCATTTCCGGCATTCTAGAGGTACTATTTCCTCGAAATTTTCGCACATCGGCCCCAGTCATGGTGGGCTGAGATGGGTGTGAACTCACTGCCTTGGTATAGTAAAGTAAATACATTAAACACAATATTTTTAAGTTTTATACATCACACATACTATTTTGATTTCTGATTGCTGGAAATCAATGAAAAAATATGAGAAATTTTTTGGCGCTTCGTTTTGACTATAAAGGTGATGTGAGGATGATGAATTTTACTCTATAAGAATGGCATTTCCGGAATTCTAGAGGTACTATTTCCTAAAATTTTCGCACCTTATTCCTAACCATGGTGGGGCTGAAGTGGGTGTGGACTCACAAAATGTCACTCCACTTTTCAAAATAGATATGCGCCATTGGTTTTATAGTTCTGTTTACATGGTCAAGATCTGAGTAGGGTAACCCCTTTGTCATAATGCACTTTGGCTTGTTTGAAGCACGCAGTAAAGATTGAAACCACGGAAAGTAACAGTGATCGATTTTTGGCGCTAACTAGGTCTTTTCTATTTATGGCCTATATCGTCTTGCTCATTTTTGTTTTACTTTATTGAAAATATATTTATTGAACTTATATTATGTTTTAAATATTTTCTTTGTCATTAGTTTGTTTTTCCTCACTGACCAAAGCAAATTGTTTCACGGGCCAAATTTGGTCCGCGGACCGTTTATTAGGAACCAGGGTCCAACACCTTTCAGACTTACGGAAGTACTCATCAAGTTTACTGGAGTTTCTTAGTGCCCTTTCATACACTTTCCCAATTAAATATGATTTCGGTATCAAAAAATGAATTATATCATCCCATTTAACATTCTGATAGGACCTTTATTCAAACATACTAGAAACAATGTACGCTGCTCTCCTGTTTAAATAATAATGTTTGTTCTGATACATTTCCTCATACTGTCATGATAATCAGACAATGGCAGGATTAATCTTAAATAACGTGTTTTTAAGAGTGCTTTTCCCTAAAATCGTAATTTTATATCCAACACTTCTGCAAACATTTGTACAAGTTTTTTTTTAAACTTAAGGTTTCGTCGATTATATAACCAAGCTACCTTATATTATTACAAACTTGTTTGTTTTGTGTTTTAATACAATGTTCAGTGTTGTGTTTGTAGTTCTAGATCATGACGTATTCGTTTCCGTAATGTTGCAAAATCTCCCATAATATCATTAAAAAAAAACCAAAAAAAAAACAGGAACTTATCATCCACATCTTGAGCCGTTTATTAATAACCTTGCAAATATGTTACAGTGGAATGAAACGCTAAATGATCAACGTTGACTAAGTCATGATGGATAAGAAAAGTACCGGTAACTGATTGTTCATGAACCTTTCACTATAGTTAATAGTGTAGTTTTATATAGCGCACATATCCATCTAATGTAAGATGCTCAGGGCGCTTGATATGTGGACTAGGAACTCGATCAATGACTTTCTTCGCCCCTAAAGTCCCTTTGTGCCTGTGCTACCCGGTAACCCGGTATCAGCAACTCTCGTCGTCCACTACAGGGGCTGTCTGTTCCAGTACACCGGGGAATCTCCTACTCGTCTCGAAGGATGTACTGGGTTCTTTATAGTGCACACGAGCCTTTGCTCTTATACTCTTCACTATTTTCTTTCTAGAATCGGTGTTGTCCGTGAAATCTTCAAATCAATTTGCATAGTCCAAAGGTGATCAAAACAACTCCAAAATGGACAAATAACACCTTTCTAAATCTAATGAGTTATAGGGTGCTTTTAATAAGGGCCCATTTGTAAGACATCATGTAGCCAAAAATCAGTGTCGCCTGAACTGTTTTTTTTTTCTTCCTTTCTATTTTTCTTCACCTGATGACAGGTAAGAAGGGTATAATACTACTGGCACCACATGTAAGCTTCCTACTGATAGAACAAAATATAAGAAAGACCAGTCAACATACCTATAATAAGGCTACACGAGTACCCCCAAGGAGCTTGCGCCCACAATAGCCCCGAATCATACACCGACTGAGCAGTACCATTGATAAATCCACCGCCGACCCAAGTAGCTGAGGACATAGAGGCATTGATTTGAAATATAATTTTCATAAAATTGTTATTAGTATTAATAATAAAAATCATTGTTATTTTTTAAATATTAATTAATAATAATGATAATGATAACATCAATAACAATAGCAAATAACAATAAAAGTAATAATATAATAATAACAATGATAATATTAATAATTGAAGAAGCCCTTTATAAAATTCCATTAACAATAGATACAAATCAATGCAAAATAAATGAGAATATTTTAAAAAAGCCAATAGTTAAAATCATTAAAACTGCTGTTACTACTACTACTACTACTACTACTACTACCACCACCACCACCACCACCACCTCCACCACCAAGGACTTATAACTATTAAGTCTACTACACTGATAACGATGATGATAATAATTTTATTTTATTCATCTATAGCAAACACAATATGTAAAATAGCAATAAAATTAAAATAATAAAGATGAAATGCACCCTCAAGAAACCTCATAGGACTTATAATAGGACCACAAAAATAGGCTAGTTACTTGTTAACAACATTGACTGAAATAATATAATACATAAATAATGTACAATAAATGCTCAAATAAGCGCAGCGGCGCTTATAGAATTTTTTGGAGGCTGTAGTGCGGCACTTGTTCGAGAACGGGGCTTATTTAAAAAAATTTGCGTGACGCTTTCCATGCCCGATATTGATAAGGTGACCCTCACCTGTCATGGTAAAAACACCGACAAAGAGTCCAATACTTCTTCCTGCAAGCATCACGTCATCCATAGAAGTACTGCCTTTAGTTTTCTTTGAGGCGTACAATCCAATTCCCAGAATGATTAAATAGAAGACAATAACGCCAATAAGGCCTCCCCAGTTCACCGCCATTTTCAGTTACTTGATCGCAAACCGTTCGCACAAAAGTTGAAACATCGAATGGAGAAAAGAGTCATTATCGAGGTCCCAGATTGTGTATATTTGACAAGGTGATGTTTGGCTTAGACTGAGTAAACATGGCCTAGTAATTCTCTCATACTGCACCTCCTTCTTGCGTGATAAACACGGTATTCTATTCAACTATAATCCAACAAAGCCATGCTATAATAAATGAATGTCAAAGCCAAACATCAGGCCAAATATTGTGTGCTTTAGATTAGATAAAAACAAACTTATTGTTCAATAATTAAACAACATGGACATTTGTATTAAGGTATATGCAAACGCGTCCACCAACACTTAAACCCTTCATTGGATATCTAGGCAACGAATTTTCCTTTATAGATTCATATTTTAACGTAAAGTCTTCCAATTATAATAAATTGTTAAACTCGTTCCTCAATATCAATCATTTCGTCCTGAGAAAAAAAAATGTCGTCCCAATATCTATCATTCCCTCCATTTAATAAATAAATGAACTCTCACTTTGTTAACCGAAATTCAACTACATACACAATATTGTTTAAAAGCATATTTTATAACTTTAAATATAAACAGCGTCGTTGATCATTGTGGAAATAGCCGCATTATAGGTCGGCATATTTCATTGTATTATTATTATTATCATTATCATTATTATCATTATTATTATAAGCATTTTAATTATTAGCATTATTATTAGCATTTGTATTAGTAGCATTATTATTATTAATAATATTATCAATACTAGCATTATTATTATTATTAGTCATTATTATAATCAATATTAGTATTATTAATTATATTAGCATTATTATTAGTGTGTGTGTGTGTGTATGTGTGTGTGTGTGGGTGTGGTGTGTGTGTGTGTATTAATTTGGCGTCGACATCCTGAAACATTTGTCAAGCAATGGACCGACAATAGCTGATGATATGATGATGAAGCCTTGAGTCTAGGTGACAAGTAATGTACCATATGGGATTACAACCGAGACAAAGTGTGGCCCAGCCGCAGGAAAAATCTTAGATGACCCACCCTTTGATAATTCCATATTCGGTTGGATCATTTTATTATTTTAACATCAATTTTATTTTAAAAATAATCTTTAGTTCATATACAGTATTACGCATATTGCAGTAAAAAAATAGGCCTATCCTAATAATAAATAAGCATAGGGCTATCAAAAAAACAAATTATACCATACCTCTAATAATGTAAACTCTACAATATTTATTGATCTATAGGAAAATACAGTTACAGATTTATTTATTGAAATAGCTAACTTAAATACGATAACAAAACTTACACAGTAGAGGATAAATTTGGAAGTAGCTGTATCCACAAATTGAATAAGCTACAAAAGTTGCGGCGTTTTTTTTAAAGAAAATATTTCTTGTTATTTATTTATATCTGCTCTTGTCTACCATTGAGCCCTCTGCTGGTAATACTGTAGAAAATAATACAGTGCTCAAATATATAGGAACATGACGTTGTAAACCGTGTCAAACTTAGTTCATCAACAAAAGTTCCATATCAGAGTCTGGCGGGAATAAAACCTGCAATCTCTCGCTATCTCGGTGAGCGTCATACTGTTTAGACCATAGAGCCCGTACGATATCATTACGGATCTAAGACCACTAGTGTCTCTCTCTCTCTCTCTCTCTCTCTCTATCTCTCTCTCTCGCTCGCGCTGTCCCTCTCCCTCTCTCTCCCTCTCTCTCTCCCTTTCTCTCTCTCTCTCTCCCTTCATAAAAACTAATTCCTCCATGCTTCTTACAACTTGAGGGCTCACACATAATAGCGATTTTATTATCTATTTGATTTATTTGTGAACGGTAATCGAAAGGTCTTCTGCATACGTTTTTTTTCCTCAAATATTTATTAGGCCTATTTTAAATTAACACCAGTAGAGTTGTATCTCCATGCCAAAGCTACTTCCATTATTATATACGTGTTTACATGTATAGCGCCGCATAAACTCATTATTGTCAGATAAAAATTGGACTTAAATGTCTATTATGAAACCAACGTGTTCGCTCGCTTACTAGTATGTTAAACATTGCGATAAAGTTTTCATAAATGGAACACAAAAATAAAAAAAAAACTAAAAGAAGATGGCCTAATTACAGACGGATAAACACCCCTTTTTATTAAATAGAAATCCAACAAATTTTATCTGTACCTTATGCGCGGTAGGTGTGGTGTAATACTGTACAATACTTTTACTGGTCGTGCCTACCGACCGATCTAGGAAAAGTTTTTTTTTCTTTTCTTTTTTTTTTAATCTCTAATGAAACAACCCCCTGGATACATGACAAGTCTTCAAATCCCCATGGAGAGCAAGGCCGCACATTAACTTGACGGATCTTCCAGTGTAGTAGTGTTTGGTCAGGTGGAATTTATGCACTCTAACCAACAAACAAATGAAAGACAAAATAACTACACAAAAAAATATAATTGCACAAAAAACACAGGCATAGCTGAAGTTGGATTATGGGCAAAAAGACGATATTTTTGCGAGTTTTAGCAAAAGAAAATCAACTTATTTTTTTACAAGGCCTTATATAGTGAGTCAAACCATGGAGGTATTATTGAGAAGGAGATCACTCGGCAACAGATCCCTTTGACGCGACAAACCCATGTGTTCCCCGCTTTTGGAGGCTGAGGCTATCGGCACTGCCGCAGTGCGAAAAAAAGCTGCTGTTTTCTATCGGCACTGCCGCAGTGCCAAAAAAGCTGCTGTTTTCTATCGGCACTGCCGCAGTGCCAAAAAAGCTGCTGTTTTCTATCGGCACTGCCACAGTGCGAAAAAAGCTGTTATTTTCTATCGGCATTATTGCCGCATTGCGAAAAAAGCTCCGATTTTCTATCGGCACTGCCGCAGTGCCAAAACACTGCAGTTTTCTATCGGCACTGCCACTCGAAAAGCTGCTGTTTAATTATCAAATGGATGTTTTTATCTATAGACTATGGTATCAATAATTGGTTAGGTCTAGCCTAGCCTATAATATTGTTAACATTATATTATATATGTTTTACAATTGAATTATAATTTTTCTAATTATTAAATATATACATAGCCTATATCTAGGCCCATACATAAAACAAAAAATAAAACAACAAAAATTTAAAATAAATTAGTAGTAGTAGGCCCCCTAGTAGTAGTAATAATATTAATAATAATAATAATAATAATAATAATAATAATAATAATAATAATAATAATAATAATAATAATAATAATATAATAATAACAGTGCTCGAAATGAATAAAAATTGTTTAATTAATGAGATGAATCAGCATATATTAAATCAA
>NW_022719802.1:551221-553677 GCF_011630105.1 Anneissia japonica
CTCATTAATCACACTATCGTAAATAGGCCTATTGAAGCATTATTGAAGTATTACTAATTATTCACTAAAGCATTATTCGAGCACCTTTATTACTATTATTATTATTTATTTATTTTTATATATATTATTATTTTAACAACCATATTAACATTGAAAACATGAATATGTATATGTGGATAAAATTATCGCAGGAAATAAACTTATAATTTATAAGATTATTTTTTAAAACACAATCAAATAGATAACGTTTTTATTTAAAGCAGGTTTTGCATTTACGTAATTTTATTTAATATGCTGATTATTACTATTTCATTATTCAAACTATCGTAAAATTATTATTATTATTATTATTAATATTATTATTATTATTATTGTTTGTTTATTTTTTGTTTTATGTATATGCCTACACCTAAATAATATATTGTATACATTTAATAATTTAATTAGAAATAATTATTTAAACTAATTGTTAAACAAATATAATATAATGTTAACAATAATATAGGCTAAGCTAGACCTAATCAATTATTGATATAATAAAGGTAAATATTTAGAACATCATTAATACAACACCTTCATGACAGAGCCCTCCAAATCTTGTTTTAATAAATAACTGAATTCACTTCAATGATATATTTTGATCTTCATTCATTATTATTATTATAATTTACTTTTTATTATTATTTAATTATTATTATTATTATTATCTTTATTATTATTATTATTATTATTATTATTATTATTATTATTATTATTATTATGTCTTTGCCCTTAACATTATCATTGTTTCTCTGAAAGGCGTCTTGTACAGGGCCTAACCAGTCTCATTACGTTTTGAGTGAAATAAAATTATGAATTATGAATTATACCAATGTCATCTATCAATGAAAACATCGATTCGATTAATTAACAGCAGCTTTTCGCACTGTGGCAGTGCCGATAGAAAACAGCAACTTTTTGGCACTGCGGCAGTGCCGATAGAAAACGGCAGCTTTTTGGCACTGCGGCAGTGCCGATAGAAAACAGCAGCTTTTTTTGGCACTGCCGCAGTGCCAAATCGGCACTGCGGCAGTGCCGATAGCCACTACCGCTTTTGGATCGCGCGCGGGCGTATTACCCTATAATTCACATTTTTTTCGTTAGCAACAACTTGGCAACGACATGCATTTATACGCTTCCAGCAGAGCAGTTGTGCAATAAAACGTTTGATTTTAAACCATTAAATATCTTTATAATGAACAATGTTCCCCTGATTAGATTTTTTCGGGCTTTTGGTATGTTATTATTTGTATATTTCAGGAACGGATTCCGTAAAATATTTATGTTAAAATTACTTCTGTGTCCATTATAATTTTGTCTAAAGATTGACTGATTCGACTATAAAGCTAAGTCAGCGTAAAACTGAAAAATACTCAGATTTTGGATTCATTTTTCGAATAGTTAACCCTCGTTAACCCTAAAATGACTTAATTTATTATAATCCTTAATCATTTATTAATTAATATCTGTTAAAATTAGAATTTGCGAATTTTGGCCAATTTATCAAAATTGAAGTTGAAATATACTATACTTTTATAGGTCATGTAAATGTTCCATTAAATTCGAAACTTTTCTTGGTGGAAAATATTAATATGTTTGATATTTCATGAGAGATAAATGTATCAGCTTCAAAATAGAAAAAATTGCGCAGCCATAGTGATTGACAGTATGTAGTGCGCATTGAGAAAAGAAGGTGCTCTCCATTTCGTCATGTTGAATTTTTTGGTCAACTATGCCTGCTGAAAATTTGATGGCGGGGAACACATGGGACTTCAAAGGCATTGCGCAAACGTTCTTTACGCGCTGCGGCAACTTTTATCTTGGTTCATTTGCATAGCGCTGCGTGCGCGTAGCTTTTCCGAGTGATCTCCTGTCAAACAAAGGTAATAGACCTTTCCGGGCTGTCAATCAAACTTCCAAGTAACCAATCAGAACAAGGCATATACACGTTGTTTACAAACACGTTTTCCACACAAACACGCACGAGTTACGAGTTTGTGCAGTGCGAGAAGCGACGTCGATATGACTATGCAGTAGGAAACCTTTACCATGAAGCCAAAAAAAGAGAAAAAAAATTGTCTAGGCCTACGGTGGAATATGGCTTGTGGAAGACGACATGTCATATATTTCAACAGGGTAAACAAGCATACAGCTCAACGGTAGGATTTCATTTATTTAAGTTAAGTGAGGCCTACAAAAATAATCGGGTCTCGTCTCGGGGTTGGCCTAGCCACAATGCCTAGGCCTACATTTTAAGATATTCGACCTCAGCAGCTGCATTCCGCGATTGATCGCGCCTGATCTCAGGACAGGGCCTGATATTAATTTTTCTAATAAATTGTGATCTATAAATAGATTGTCAGGAAAATATTCAACAGTAATGACAATGCAGGCCTTCCCTAGGCAGCTTAGATTAG
>NW_022719802.1:554090-557227 GCF_011630105.1 Anneissia japonica
AATACAATATACTTTTTTTCATAGCATTTTGTTATTGGAGAATGGTCAAACTATTGAATATCCTGACCCAGTAAATAAATGCAGATGGAACAGTACCAACCGTGCGTAGACGTCCCCTACCAGAAATAGAGAAACCAAAACAAAATACATGTATCACAGAATGTAAGTTAGGATAGTCATGAGTAGATTTTTCATATGATTAAAAAACGGTAACTGTAGGCCTACAGGGTTTGGTATACAGGAGTTGGTGAAGTTTGCTGAAGTTTGTTACCACTTGTATTGTAAACTTGAATATTATTAAGAAAAGTAAATGAAGAGAATAATGTTGGCAGCATATGTGCAATACAAAAAAAAAAACAATTGTAAAATAAAGAGTAACAATTTTAATAGATTATGCATAACATTGAGAACATATTATTACAACTATTACTAAATTAATTATATAGCAATATATTTTAAATATAAAATTGTATTACTTTTTTTTTTATCAATCTTTAGTTTTCATTTATAATGCTGTATGTATTATTAAAAGGTTGCTAATACATTAAAGGTAAAAAAATCCTTTTATCCTCCATTTGAAAAGCTTTTTGCAAGATATGAAATATTTTTGATGCTATGGCCTTTCCAAATACAAAAAGGTCTACACAAGATGTGTATACTGTATGTATAATTCCTTATGTACATTCAGGGCCGGCAAGAGGGGAAACTGTAACAGGCGCAAGGGTTGGTGTGGGCCCCCAGTTACGAGCGTGAAGCACGAGAAAATTGTACGATTGATAAGGCCCTGTCAATCTGGAGGAGCCCATTATTAGGGGACCCATGCCATTATTGAGGGCCCATAATAGTAATTATTTTTGAAAAATATAAAGGAAATGCTACCTGCAATTTTTATGGGCCCCTGGTAAACTAGGGCCCTGGGGATCTTTTCCTCCTTCCCTCTCTTGGTGGTCCTGTGTAGATTCAAGCTATTTGTGTTGAATTTAAATAAAAGATGTATGTTACATGTATGCCGTTGCAAATTAAATCAGTAATCAATTACAGTATAAAGAAGCTTCTGTGTGTGTGGATTTTTTTTTTGTCATCATTATTTAATTTGTTTTAATATTATTATCTTTACTGAACATATTTATATACAAAGCCATGTTGATTGATGGATGGATTGGGTTAGTTAGTCCCCCTTATATTTTAGTCTCAGATCAATGTACAGTAAATATGGCTCGATAGCAGTACAGTAGATAACTTTAAAAAAGAAATAATACTGTATGCACTAGTTTAATGCCTTTTTGTTTTGATTGTAATTCTGTTACATAATGTTTGTCAACCACCGCGTGCTGAATGGTACAACGATGTTACAATTTTAATGCAGCGTACGCAGTTTACAAAAAAAAAACACCAAAAAAACATTAGATTTATATAATTAATATGACTGGTTTTTCTGATTGTGTACATTTCTAAAATGTCCAGTGAGAAACATCGAATCTTATATAGCGATTTAATTTTCATATATATGGCCTGGATGGTATAAGAATTAGTCAAAATATCATTGACAGATTTAGAAAGCCTCCTGACTAGGCCGGTGACGGTATCACTACCTGTCTGTAGGCCTCCCTAGGATATACGCCTCCCTAGGCTTATTTGTACTCGAACCTGGGAGGGAGAGGCCAGATTGTGGACTTCAAGAACGAGAAGGTGTGAAATTCATGTTAAACCAGGTATTGCCTAAAATAATTAATACAAATGTAGTTTCCTAATTTTTAAGTCAAAACCTTCCTGTGACCTTACCCCGATTTGCAAGAACAAGAAGAATCGATGAGATTTTATGCTGAAATCTCGATGTGAAACCATGGAGATGAATAAGACTTCCGCATCAATCGCCAGTAATTTCCATCAACTTTTAGTGTCATTATTTTAATTATATGAATGTATACTTGCAAATAGTAATCTAGACATCTTTTTAAGACACTTTCTGATACATTTTTATGATTCGGCAGAAACGTAAAACAGATATTGTCCGGAATACCTAACAACCACTTTGTGCCCGCGACCGCACAGCCAGCCATGTTTTCTTCTACAAAATGATGTTGTTTGTGGGACCTTAGCAACAATATCCAAGGGGCGGGGCTTAGCGGAAAGGTATATTAAACAGAAGGACGCACATCTCCGCTCTCGAACATAGCGCGTGCGTACAGTCCTTTGATCTTTACTGTGGCATCGGCAATCCGATACTAGTTGCGAGTACAGCCGTCAATTATTAGTCTATGCGTGCCATTCGTTTTATGGTGTTAGTTTTTATTTTATTAATTTTGGGTACTTCGCAATGTCTGTTACATCTGATTTTTTTGACCGCGAACTTGTTAAATGCTTCTATAAACTGCAATTTGATTTGTGAAAATTGACCAAGAAAATGAGAAGTTATAACAGTTTAAAATTTACAAATTTTATAAAATTTCATGTTCTTATGTAACATTAATCTGTCATTTTGACAATGTTGGCATAAGGTGCCGAAAACGAACATTTGAGTATATACAGAACATTTATTAATTTTTTCTGCGAAGTGAGTCTCATGAACGACAATTCACGACAAATTTGGTAAAATTAATGTTGAAATGAAGAATATATTTCAGTCTAATGTTAGTGCAAAATATCATTAGGCCTTTGTAATTACCGCACGACGCGTGATTATCATGGCAACTAACACGCGCGTGGGTAAATCGTCACGTACGCTGACGGTTTATGGTCTGGTTGCTATGGTTTTTGTGAATGTTCAACATCGATGTCACGCCTTCCTGTTCTTGAAGTCCACAATCTGGCTTCTCCCTCCCAATTCTCTAACCCAATCCATCCATCCATCCACCAATCAACATGGCTTTGTATATAAATATGTTTAGTAAAGATAATAATATTTAAAACAAATTAAATTATTATTAAACTTTTGACAGACACGAAATAAATTTTGTGTCTGATAAGTCACAGCCACATTTTACAAAAATGGAGCATCCTTATACATTGCCTTCCATCGGGTTCTGTTTTTAGCAATTTCTTTAAGTTTATAAAAATCAACAATGTTATCGAGATTCAGCCCTTTTTCTTTTATATCAGATTTAATTTTTGCAAATAAATTAACACAGTGTCTTCCT
>NW_022719802.1:557573-559431 GCF_011630105.1 Anneissia japonica
ATTAATATCTTAGCTTTTAGAATCACTTTAAATTAGAATTCTGATGTTTAAAACTATGTTTTTATGGTCAAGAAAATATACCATTTGTGACATAGTCAGATGGTCATTAGGATAATATATAGGTCAGTTAAGGTCATGGCCTTGGCCACCAAAATGACCTTGAATGAAATATTGTAGTTCCCATCAAAAAACTGAATTCTAAGAGGTTCTGATGTAAAACACGAAAGTTACTGTAGACCTCCGTGTTTATTAAGATTCCATAAATATTTTACCTGATAATGACCTTGAATGCTGTCTCTTATACACATCTAGATGTGTATAAGAGACAGACTTAGTACCAGACAGTAAAAATCGAACTAAGCGAATATCATCGCGTGTACAACCGGCATCATTAAGTAAATTCAAAATAGTTGATCTCCTAATGGTATCAAATGCCGCCGTCATGTCGATACTCATTTTGCAAAATTGAAATACTTTTCCAACTTCCATTGAAGTCAAAATACGCTGACTCCAAACAATATCAGCACAACTTCTACTTTTTTTATAAGCAGCTTGCCAGGGTGCTGTATAAGTATCAATAATGTCCTCAGTTCGTTTCAGTGTAATAAGTGACAATACCTTTCTTAATGAATTGCTTAGTGTAATTGGTCGAAGATTTTGTATGGGTCCTTTAGGCTTCTTAGGTTTTTTTAAATAATGACAAAAAGAAATCCACACACACAGAAGCTTCTTTATACTGTAATTGAAACATAATGATCAGATTTAATTTACAACGGCATACATCTAACATACATCTTTTATTTAAATTCAACACAAATAGCTTGAATCTACACAGGGCCACCAAGAGAGGAGGAAAAGATCCCCAGGGCCCTAGTTTACCAGGACCCATAAAAATTGCAGGTAGCATTTTTTCTCCATATATTTTTCAAAAATAATTACTATCATGGGCCCTCAATAATGTTATGGGGCCCCTAATAATGGGCTCCTCCAGATTGACAGGACGCCATCAAAAAAATTGTTTGCGCCTTCGCGCAATCTTTCTCGCGCTTCACGCTCGTAATTGGAGGCCCACACCGACCATTGCGCCTGTTACAGTTTCCCCTCTTGGCGGCCCTGAATGTACATAAGGAATTATACATACAGTATACACATCTTGTGTAGACCTTTTTGTATTTGCCATAAATACAAGGCCATAGCATCAAAAATATTTCATATCTTGTGAAAAGGTTTTTCAAACAGAGGATAAAAGGATTTATTTACCTTTAATGTATCAGCAACCTTTTAATAATACATACAGCATTATAAATAAAAACTAAAGATTGATAAACAAGTAATATAATTTTATATTTCAAATATATTACTATATAATTAATTTAGTAATAGTTGTAATAATGTTCTCAATGTTATGCATCTATTAAAATTGTTATTCTTTATTTTTACAATTGTTTTTTTTTTATTTTGCACATGCTGCCAACATTATTCTCTTCATTTACTTTTCTGAATAATATTCAAGTTTACAATACAAGTGGTAACAAACTTCAGCACCAACTCCTGTATACCAAATCCTGTAGGCATACAGTTACCGTTTTTCAATCATATGAAAAATCTACTCATGACTATCCAAACTTACATTCTGTGATATTTTGTTTTGGTTTCTCTATTTCTGGTAGGGGACGTCTACGCACACCTGGTACTGTTCCATCTGCATTTACTGGGTCAGGATATTCAATAGTTTCCAATAACAAAATGCTACGAAAAAAAGGATATATTGTATTTATTAATGATTTGTACGAAACACAAAAATCTCATGCATATTAGTTTTAGAGGCAGCTAGGCTAAGGATTTAAATACATTTTAG
>NW_022719802.1:559514-564939 GCF_011630105.1 Anneissia japonica
CGGGTGGCAAAATACCTGGGTGGCAACTGTCTCTTATACACATCTAGATGTGTATAAGAGACAGATGTATAGGTTTTCTGAGTTTGTACATTTTTTATTTAATGTGTATGCGTGTATGTTTTTTTACATTTTTTTGTGAAGGCAGGACATCATGAATTAAAATTCTTGTAGTGCTATAAATTGAACAGATATTTTTTATTTGATTTAATTAACTTGCCTTTGAGTGTAGGAATAATAATGAACATAAATATAGTGACAATGATGAAAATCGCGATGATAAGCTATTACTATTAAAATATTGAATATGTTAATGCTGTTACCGCTATAAGGAATGGGCATATGCCCATACATATATACCTTTCACAATTTGTTGTTTTTAAGATATTAAGCCAAATGTATGATCATATATAGCACTGTTATACCAATTGAAAAAACATGGGTGGGGGAAATGTCCAACTGACCAATTGAAGGCCATGCAAATTAGGCTTGAAGACCTTATAATATGAACAATAGCCCTAGTCACGGTACAAACAATCAGGAGGACTAGTTTGTTCAGATCGTTAATGTTACTGAGCGCAATATCCTATATCCAAATTCCATAAAGTTCATTATACACATAATAATAGGCTTGTGGTTATACTATATAAATAACTATTATTATCATAAATGTGTTGTTTTTTAATTGTAAAAGCACATGATATTTCTTTCTATTTTAGAATAAGAATATACTTAAAAATAAAATATAAAAATAAACTAGACACTGCAGCATTTCTCTCTTTATGCGGATTTATAACAATGTTTATTTCTGCAATTTTTCTCCTGGTGGTAAGAAGGCGCATGGATGATTGTTTAAAATAAAATACAGTAAACTAATAACTAAATATTAAACTGGAAAGTAAATTTAATCAGGGAGTTGTTATATAACAACTGTCACAAGTGACATCTGTTTTAGTTTATAAGTAAGTATTTTCTTTGAACCACTAACCTTACTTTTACACACAGCAGCCAGTCTTCTGTCAAATATGGTAATGAGGTAAGTATTCTTGGAGAAATTTGTGTGAGCTACTGATTGGCTGAATGAGAAATGAATATAAATGAGGTAATGCAAATGAGTGCAGAGATGCAAATGAGTTTAGGTTAGTGGTGTGAAGCACTGATTGGATGGGAAGGGCATGAATAGTAATGAGATATGAATTTTTGGTGGGGTGTTGGCTAGAACTGTTTGAAGGGGGTTTGGAGAGTGACTTGTGAGAAAGCAGGGAAAGGACATGTTAGTCCAGTATAATTAATCGATGTTGCATTTAAAGACAACAGTATCAGGTCAATTCGTTTGCCTGTTATTTTATAATGATAAAAATGTAGACCTGAATGTATGCCAATGAACATCCAGGCTGTGATGTAGTCAATATTGCATTATTTGGATGGATACCTTTTTCCAAGATACCTGCTAATAATTTTTATTTTCCGATTTATATAATTATTCACTTACTATAAGCTTGTAATCATATTTTCATGCTATTTATATTTGATAATTTTTGGAATGTTAAAATAATATATAATGATTAAAAGTGGTAGTTAAATTTGATAAAGTTACGGTAACCATATGAAGCTATTGTTGATATTATGAGTTTTCGGAAATAATGTGAAGAAAATAATTTATCATAAATACTTACCATTAACAGTAATTTGCATTGTGATAATTACTATTCCAGCATATAGCAAAGTTATATATCATTGAGAAACCCATATGCAATATGGTAACATTGTTAACAGACTTACCGAATTAAATCAGTTTATTTTAACTTTTTGTAAGACAGTGTCAGTTCAGTATATTTATCGTCCTGAGGTTGTATTTGTTCAAACAAAATACAATGTCTGTAATAGTATATATCGGCTGTGTAACAACAACTCCCTGATTTAACAAAAAAAAAATTCTGCTACAGTATCCGAACTAGTACAAATCTGTGTAAAAAAATCCCAGCAAAATAATATAAATATTCGACATTCCCAAAGGTGGCAAAAGGCCGGGTGGCAAAATACCTGGGTGGCAACGGGCCTAGGGTGGCAAAAGGCGGGGTGGCAACGGGCCAGGTGGAAAAAGGCCGCTTCGCATTATGCACTGCATCAATTTACAATTAGTTTTATTTGTATTAATGTAAGAAGCATTTTCACCATACTATGCGCCCTGGAAATGCTGACGCACACTTACATAGGCCAATAAAAACATACACAAAAACTTAAGGGCTTCTATAACTTTTAAATCTAAAATGAAACAACAAAATATCAATTACACAAAACATTTAATTAATTAAAACTGCATTATTTGAAATGCCTGAATATAATTATCTAAAGAAAGAGCAACATGTAAGTAGTCTAGTATAACGATAGTCGTAAAATATTTATTTAAATGTCTATATTTTATGTCTATGTCTATATTTATTCAATATTAAATTGAATTGTGTTGTTCGCTTTTTTATTGTTTTTTTTTTTTTAGGGGCGCTTTAAGTCAGCATTGCCGTTTCGGTCTACCTTCTTGAAATATGGTTCAAAATAATCGAATAAATTACTAAAGATTTACAAACCTTCAGGTGTTTTTCCCATTTACTGTGATGTCATTTGTGGCTTGGTAACACACTTTCAAAATGTGGCGAAAGGTCAAAAGGTCAGGGTCAAAGGTAATAGCTATAGGGTCGTCATACCTCCGCAACCACTTGTGATAGAGTTAATTTTTATGTCTATTTGTTCGGAACAATTATGTTTGTATTTCCTCTAATGGAACATTTTGCTAAAACATGACCGGAAATGCCGTTTCTAACCTTTGACTCGTTTCAAAGTTGTAACCATATGGTGATCATATCTCCGCAACCACTGGTGGTAGAGAGTTAATTGTGGTGTCAATTTGTTCGAAACATTAATGTTTATATTTGGTCCAATGAAAATTTTTATTAGAAAATGACCGGAAAAGCTGTTTTTGACCTTTGACATGCTGCAAATGTCCTTATTGTCTACACAACCACTGGTGGTAGAGTTAATTTTGGTGCCAATTTGTTCTGAACATTCATGTTTCTATTTGCTTTAATAGAACATTTTACTAAAATATGATTGAAAAAAAGCCGTTTCTGACCTTTGACATCTTTCAAGGTCATAGCCATAGAATCCTTATATAACCACTGGCAGTAGAGAGTTAATTTTGGTACCAATTTGTTCACAACATTCATGTTTCTATTTGGAATAATAGAAAAGTTTGCTAAAAAATGCTAAAACTTAAAAACAATGAACTTCTTAAACATTAAGCAATAGTGTCTAGTTTTCAAATACTTACTTGTATATTTTGTTGATTGATATTATTTTGTATTCTTTGTAGATCTTATTATAATAAACACATAAAATAACCAGTGCTATGAAAAAAAAAACAACTTCTTATGGCTATCATTATGTCAATCATATTTATAAATGTAAAAATTACATTGATTGATTCGTGTTCGCTTGCGATTGTAGTCCATTCATTCTATGATTAGGCATGGACTTTCACATAAGTGATCCATGTATGTCTAAAGTGCAAATTTGTAGTTTAAAAAAAACAGGCTGCATTATCTTGCATTTTGTCAATAGTAAGCGTAACAATGGAATGACAATTAAATTGAATGCATCACGGAAAATTGTCAAATAAAATGTATAACCATAAATATTTATTTTTAAATAAAGAAATTGGTAGGTCCTTTGAAAACCACAGTTTGATTGAACTTCCCATAAATGTTTGCAAAACAAGATTTTTTGATCTACTTTTATCTTCTTACTGGTAATGATCATAGACTAATTTATAGTTAGTGATATTGATTTTAGTTGTCAATGTCACCAGGACTTGCTAATTTATTTAACTCCCTTGTGTTAAATCAACAGATGACATAGAGTAAATATTTATATACTAACTACAATATAAACATTAAAGATTACCAATGCTAACGTACAAAAATTATATATTCCCAATCCTATCTAGTACTGGAACGAAAATAAAAGATCAAATCACAATTTGTGTAGGCCTAAATGTAAACCGTATTATCTATTTCTCATTACTCATACAATTATTCTTAAATTTATAGTGATGTACATTGTATTCCTTTCACATGATTTTAATTTAATTTTCTTTAATCAATCCCGTGTATATGTCGTACAGTATTTAATTTGCCTGGTCATGGTTTATTTATTTACAGTAACTGAATGAAGAATGTCATTTACCACATATTTGAGCTATCAAAGTACATTTTTGACTAAGTTGAACTTTTCGACGGTTAAAATATCTTCCACGCAAGAGTCTGTAGGGAGAATACCTAAACATATTTCCAAATATTTTCACATTTTCTGACAAATTTTCGTAATCCATGCTCGTAGCCAAGGGTGGGGGGAGGGGGCATGTCCCTGCTAAATTGTTGGCCCTCCTGCTAAAATCAAAGATATAATATATAAACTAATTAAAACCAAAAGCAAAAATTATTTTTTTATGCAAAAACAGTTACTGGTGAAAATACTGGACGAAAATATTGGGAGAAATCTGGTCAAGATTGATCGCAAAATAACATAAAATTAACAACCAAAGATTTGTAAGAGTGTCATCTGGACGTAAATATGAGTGTTTCCCTTTTTTTTATTCGCTTTGATGTAAAAATAACTGGATATTCAGCCCCGTAGCAAACAAAAAATGGGGGGGGGGGGGGTTGGGGGGGGGGCGACCATGCCCCCGGCCCTTGTAAAAATCAAATTGATAATTGGGTATGGAAACAAAATTAACAATTTTTAAATGTATATAGGCCCTATGCCTAACACAACCTCGACTAGATACCTATTCACTTTCATAAGTGATCATTATTCTGACCCCAAAATTTAGACTTAGGAAATAACCGGAATGTTGTCCAAGGAGAGCTTTTACTTTAAGGATTGTATACATTTAACTGCTCTCTTTGTTATTCCTGAGATGTTTTGATCTATATATATTTCATCAATATCTGTTGCATCTAGATAAACCAAATTCCAATTCTCAAGATGTGGAAGGGACAATCCAGGGATCGTGCCAGTACATCAAATCCTCCTAGTACCTAGGGGTTGCATACGTTGCTTTATGCACAAAAATCAACTGAATACATTTTGTTTATATTATTAATAAAGTGTAGAATAGCACAACCTTATCATTTGGTAAAAAGAACAATGTTACAGCATGGTTAATTATGTCACATGAGGTCGGAAGGTCACCAACCAACGATCAAAATCGAATTTACCTTAAATATATATCAAAACTGTCGAAAATATTTTACTTATCCTGTTAAAACTATGTTAACATGGACAAAGTTTTTGAAATTGAAATATATTAAAATACATGAATATGTATATGTATATAAAATGAGTAAGTATGCACAAAGTAGAGTCGTATACG
>NW_022719802.1:565149-571699 GCF_011630105.1 Anneissia japonica
GGAAAAGGTTATTGGCCCGGGACTAAATGTATTAGGATGAAAATATGTGGAAAATCCTAGTGGATCAAGGTAACATTGATGATGATTCCAGATGGAGCTTTGGATACAGCGATGAAAGTGACTATGAAGCAACTGCCAACTGCAAAGGCGACACAGTTGATGCAAGTGAAGAAGAGGTCATCATGGTTGATAATGTTCCAAACACCACCAATGCCAAGACAAAACACTATTACAACCTTCCTAAAGTCGACTGCTTCATTTATTAAAATCACTAAGGAATCTTAAAAAGAAAAAAAAATCTAGCAAAGATGAGTGTTTGAGTCTGTTAATGCAGCCTTGATGACATCACCAAGTCCTGTTGAATAAAAGAAGAATAGGAGGCGCATGACAAGCAAGTCAACGTGAATACAATAAGTGTACCTAACAATACATTTCATATCCTACTGTAACTTATATCACAATAGGCAAATTTAAGAATAATGTAAACACACACTTATTTTCTTTAAACGAGAAAGATCCGAAAGAAAACAAAAACAAAGACAAATTTTTAGTTGGGCAAAAGATAACAATTTAGATATCCTTCTTGTTCAGGAGTCCCACCTCACCGAAGACCGTACAATCGAATAACATTTTATTTAGGAAGGTGATACCACAGTTTTGGCATTTCTTTTAGTATAGGGGTGTCAATTTTAATTAAAAAAGAAGAATATTAATTATATTCATTAAAAAAAAAAACCCAAATTGATGACATAGGGAGATTTATTCTCTTGAATATTGAAATTGGTTGCATATAATACGTAATAGTAAATGTATATGCGCCAAATGATAGTAGGTTAAGAAGTTTCTTTTTTAGAAACATTCGGATTAGCTGAGTTTTGTGAAACAGAGTACATTATTATTGGAGGCGGTATGAATTGTATACAAGAGGTGTTATACGATAAAAAAGGAAGCAAAACGAAAACCAATAAATCTGTGTTTACAATTAAAAATTTAAAGAATAAATTGAAATTGATAGATGGTCGGAGAACTCTTAACAAAAACAAAATACAGTTTACATGGCGTAGACAATCTACCAACCTTTTTATAAAAGGCTAAATTACTGGTTCATATCTAAAGGGTTACAGGATCTAGGATATGTGTATTCATGTGACATTAGGTCTGCTGTGTTTGTTCACTGACCATCAAAGTGTCTCAATTAAGATTAACGTATTTAACGAAAAACGTGGTCGTGGATTATGGAAATTTAATTCGGATTTTTCAAACGACACAATGTTTATCGAAATAGTTAATAAAAATAAAAATATTAAAAAAGAAAAACTACAATAAGATAAAGAAATAAATCAATTACATATCGACCTGGTATACAGACACGGTAATGAAAAAAATTATTTAGAATTTTTTTAAAAAATAGAAAAAAATGTATATGTATGAAGCAAAAGGTGCACAAGTTCGCTCAAGGACAACATTGATAGAAAAGGGGGAAACCAACTAAATATTTCCTTGGTAGAATGGTAGAAAAAAATAAATTTAAATAATATAAAAAGCCCAATGGAACATACACTAAACTCACTAAAGATATATTAGCCGAGGAAGTTAATTACTTTGAGAATCTGTACTCCAATCAAAATATAGATATAAATAAAGTTCATGAATACTTAAAATCATGCAAATCATCTAAAAAACGAGTCCAGAGCAACAATCCTTTAAAAGTGAAATCTCTGTTGCAGAGTGAGAAATGCATAAAATGAAAATTAATAAAGCACTTGGTACAGATGGACTTACGGTAAAGTTTTACCATTTTTCTGGACAAAATAGGGTCTTTAGTAAGTAAGCCTAAACCAGGGGTTAGAGATAGGAAAACAATCATATTCACAAAGAAAAGGGCTTATAAATCTTGGGTGAGCACGAGGATCTTGATAATTAGAGACCCATTACCCTCTCCAATGTTGATTATAAGATTGCCACCTTTGTTTTAACAAAAAACTTCAAAAATATAATTAAATATAATAGATAATGATCAAAACGCCAGACTTTAAGAAGATTTAGTCGAGTACATAGATAATGAAAACCTAACAGGTACAATTATAAGTATTGACTTCAGTAAAGCTTTTGACATTATAAGTACAATTTTCTGATTAATGCACTTTATCATTTCAAATTCCGTGCATGATTTATAGAAAGGGTAAAAGTTCTATATGGTAGTGTCCCATTACCCTCTCCAATGTTGATTATAAGATTGCCACCTTTGTTTTAACAAAAAACTTCAAAAATATAATTAAATATAATAGATAATGATCAAAACGCCAGACTTTAAGAAGATTTAGTCGAGTACATAGATAATGAAAACCTAACAGGTACAATTATAAGTATTGACTTCAGTAAAGCTTTTGACATTATAAGTACAATTTTCTGATTAATGCACTTTATCATTTCAAATTCCGTGCATGATTTATAGAAAGGGTAAAAGTTCTATATGGTAGCACTGAGTACATTGTAATGAATAATGGTTGGTGCTCAAAGAGTTCTAGGTAATAAGCAAGGTTGTCCTTTATTTGTTCTTTGGAAAGATTCAGGTCTTCAATTAAATAAGAAAAAAACAAACCCATGTGGTTAGGCCAATTTAAGTTGAGAAAATATATACATTTGATATCAAATGGACAAGTGGTTTCAACATTCTTGGTACTGTATTTTTGGTGGCCATGACAAAGTTTTTTGTAATAAAAAAAATGGTATGAAAAAATTGAAGCCTTAAAATATATCCTTAATTTATGGCGTAAAAGGAATTTTATTTAGATGGTTATAATTTTACAACAATTAGCATTAGCAAAGCTTGTATACAATGCTAGTATTTTAGAAACGCCTGCATTTGTATCAAAAACAGTCGACAATATTTTCTATGGTTTTTTTTTTGGATAAAAAACGGAAAAAAATAAAAAGATTACATCTTATAAACGAGTATGAACATGGTGGTATCTCAAGTGCAATCATTTAAAACATCATGGGCTAGACGTCTTTTTAATGATGAAACGTCTAGTGGGAATTCTTACCGTCTATGTATTTTAATAGAATTGGCCCACAATGTGTTATTGGAGCTATGTCACACTTAAATGTAAAAATAAAAAATAAAAATGTGACGGTATGTGACTAGTTTTTATCTAGGCGTGTTACAGGCGTTAACTAGTTTTAACGAAATTACAATGAAACCCAACATGCTATAATGAAATACTAGAACAAAATATTTAGGGAAATAAATGATAACTACAATGGACTATCACTATTGTGTAGAAACTGGGTAAGATCAGGTATAATAAAAATCAAAGATATTGTACTTGGTAATACATTTGTTCAATCGCACGAATTATTAGAAATGTTGACTAATTCAAATTGGATATCAGAATATCACAAAGTGCTAAAGGCCATTTTACATGAATAGAAATATGTATTTTTTCACAATTAATGAGAATGCAAAAAAAACCACAAAAAAAAATAGCTTGTTAAAAACCTGTGTAATACAAAGTGCAAACAAACGTATAATGATTTTATCGAAATAAAAGGTATAGAATCGAAATGTCAATTAAAATGGGAATTATATTTTAATACTACAGTTGATTGAATGCTAACTTGGAAAAGAAAAGTAAAAATGATTAGAGGAAACAAACTCAAACAAATAAATTTTAAATTATTACATAGAATTATTCCAACTAGAACAAGATTATGTATATGGAAAATGCTAAGCTCATGCCTACAGTGCAACTGTGTTGAGGATGATTCACATTCAAGAAAGCAACTGACGGTAGCAAAACAAAGATAAGGTGGAAGTTTATGACAAAACATGAGGATTTAGACTTTGCGGACGGCATTGCACTTATGTCATCTCGTATTTAACATATGCAGACAAAGGCAACAAAACTAAATGACTTTGCTGCAAAAACTGGGCTAAAGATAAATAAGAAGAAAACTGAAGTACTAGGATAAATAGCAACGACAGCAGCAGAATAGAGATTGAGGGACATCAACTTAATGAGGTCGACAAATACCTTACTAAGTGCCACTATGAAGCTGAAACAATATGAAAATCTAACGAATACCTACTGAAAACTAAAAGCAAGATATTTAATACTCTAGTCAAATCTGTACTACTCTATGAATGCGAAACATGAAGATAAATGAAGATGAAAAGAAGCTTGACATACTGTATTCCAATTCAAATGCTTAAGATGGCCATACGTCATTACTAATGCTGAACTACTCCCTAGTGAGGAAGTAATAGCAAGAAGATGGAAGTGGATAGGCCACGTGCTAAAGATGAATCCTGAAAGTCACTGGATGACTGCTATTTCATGGAAGCCTGAAGGAAAACGAAAAGTGGGATGCCCTAGAACAACTTGGAGGCGAACGGTGGAGGAGAGAATAATGCTAGAACGGAAATCTTGGAATGAAGCAAGACCGATTGCCAGAACTAGAACTGAGAGGAGAGCACATCTTGCAGGCTTATGGGGCACTTGGCCCGAAGAGGAACGGTAAGGTAAGGGGTGTGTATGTATACTGGCGTGGTGTAGACATGGAGGAAGGAACCAGCCCTCCATGATTTAAACATCGAAGTAATCTGATAGGCCATACTGTAATTTTGTTTAAAAAATAGATAATGTATTAAGGACAATTTGCATACAAACGATTCGTGATTATATTTGGCAGGTCATAATCGGACCAGCCGGACCGCTTCCCTCGGCTTTGCCATTTTCAGCACAACAAAATCAATAGTCGAAAGGTCCACTGATTAATCTCAGATAAGAAAGTATAATACATACTCCAAGTATTGAAATACACGCCATCGTGTTGGGATTCAATATTTCGACATTAATTATGTCATCATCAGGAATGATGATGACATAATTAATGTCGAAATATTGAATCCCAACACGATGGCGTGTATTTCAATACTTGGAGTATGTATTATACTTTCTTAAAATCAATATTCCTTTTATTATTGTGTAGTTTGATCAAGGGTGGATCAAGAATTTTTCAAAGCGGGGGGTGGGGGTGCAGAACAGTTTCAGAATAAATAAGCGAGTAGCACATAAAAATTTGCGCTGAAATAAAAAGAAAATGAGTGGCAAAACGATGGGGGCACGTTCCCTCCCTTTCCACTGTTTGCACTCCCTCTCACCTACTGGATCCGGGTCTGTTGTATTATGCGGCCTACACTGGAGTAGGGCTACCCTCTTGTACGTAAAAAATACAGCATACTGTATATACAGAAGGCCTAGCCTAGTTTAGCAAGAGAGAAATGTTTCTCTGAATAAAATAGATGGATGCATGCATTATTGAGACGCGTTTACGTAAATTCGAAGTATTGATTGGTATAGCTGGCTTCACCCTAAACTTAAACTTAATGCACTATGGCATTGCAGAAGAAAGCCATATTGATCCGATCCAGTTTCGAGAGAGAAGGTAGGCCCAGCTAACTAAACTAAACCTGAACCTAGGTCTACCTCTCATCATAGGATAGGCCAATTGGGCTGGGCTAGCACAGTATGATTAGTCCGAGCTTGCTTGTGCCGAGGTTTATCATTATTTTTACTTGTTCGATTTCTAAAACATGCTATTTATTGCTGATGTTTTGAGCTTAATGCAATGGGTACTCGATCGGAAGTGGTACAGGAACATGCTGCTCACTCATTTTGTTGACATGTGATGAGAGAAGCACTGCGTGATGACGTAATGAAGCTGCGCGGCGAAACTTAGACTGGTTCTGTTACGGCCTACCGCGATTTTTTTTTTAGGCCTAAGCACTGCGGTGCAGAATGGATGGGGTATTTTAGGCCTATTTACGTGACATAGAAGAGGAAAGAAAAGAAAAGGAAAGAAAAAGAGAAAAATAAAGACAAGAATAAAAAGGAAGATATCATAATGACCAGACTCACAACACCCTGCAACCCCTTCTCCACTTCAAAATCTCATAACTCCTCTGATCTATGTTGCCCGATGGCGTAACCATTTGGGGACCAGGGGAATATATCTATCTTTGAAAAATCTTCCCCACCCCTTTATAAATGCCCTTTCATCCCCTGAAAGTGCCTAAAAACCTCAAATTTCTCGCGCATTTCTTGTTAACATGGCCCAATTTCCTCTAAAAATTGCACATTTTAGGGAGTTTTGATCAATTCCAACGAAATTAGAATTAAAAACACCGGGGGACAAGGGGAAAATATCCATCTTTGGAAAATCTTTCCCCACCCTTTGACAAATGCATCCTCTGAAAGTGCCTAAAATTCTCAAATTCTTTGCGCGCATTTCTTGTTACAGTAGGCCAATTTCCCCTATAAATTGCACATTTTAGGGAGTTTTCATCAATTCCGACGAAATTAGAATTAAAAACACAAAAATAATTTGCGCGATTGGCGCGCATTTTTTAGGGCTTTTTTTAGTTTTTTCCTTTTTAAGTTATTTAAACACATAATAGTCCCAAACTCAAGAAAGACAAATTTAAGATAGATCATTTTAACCTAAAAGAAGGGCCTCAATGTGTATAGATGGTGAAAGAATATGT
>NW_022719802.1:571732-573649 GCF_011630105.1 Anneissia japonica
AGGAAATATCTATCTTTGAAAAATCTTAAATAAGATAAGACAAATGCATCCTCTGAAAGTGCCTAAAATTCTCAAATTCTTTGCGCGCATTTCTTGTTACGGTAGGCCAACTTCCTCTATAAATTGCACATTTTAGGGAGTTTTCATCAATTCCCCACGAAATTAGAATTAAAAACACAAAAATATTTTGCGCGCATTTTTTAGGGCTTTTTTAGTTTTATTCTTTTAAGTTATTTAAACACATAATAGTCCCAAACTCAAGAAAGACAAATTTAAGATAGATCATTTTCACCTAAAAGAAGGGCCTCAATGTGTATAGATGGTGAAAGAATATGTTTGTAATAAATAAAACCATTATGAAAAAATGCTTATATTTATTATTATTATGTTGTAATGATGTTATTTGTACTGTTCTTTAATTTTATTAAAGAGGGCCCCTGAATATCAGTTAACCTACTGGGCTAAACTAGAAGGGTTACCCTCTTTAAAGATGGTTGAAATAAAAAATAAAAAATAAATAAATAAATAAATACCCACTCTGACCCAAGACCCCTGTTACGCGCCTGGTGTTAGCGCCAATGTGTGCCCTTGTGCGGACAGGGATGTGACCCCCTCTGAAGCTAAAAACCTTGTTTTTGCAAAATAAATTGATGCAATTTACTATTATAGGCCTAATCAATAAATTCCTCATCAACCTATATAACCTTGGAATTGACATAACATTACTGATGTCGTACACACCCTTCAGTGTGAAATGAAAAAATATTTAAAGTATTTCCATAGCTCTTAACCACAATGACATTTTTTTTTTTGCTGTTTTTTCTTTGTTATATCCAATATCCAGCCTATAAAAGTAGCAGAATGTGGTCGTGACTTATAGAAACCCCAGAGTATGAGATATGAGCACATTCCTTCCAGCAGTTTCAGAGGAGACAGGTGAACTTACACTAGGGCGTTAGTAGAATTAATATACAGTATAGATAGACATAGATAGATAGATATTACGACCCGTGTGTGTGTGTTGTCATAGAGCATGCAAGTGTATTCTTCCACAGGTTGAAATTTGTATCGTACGATCATTTACTATCGGTTCAAAATATCATTTATCACACTATACAAACAAGTCTTAAAAAATATTTAAAGTATTTCCATAGCTCTTAACCACAATGACATTTTTTTTTTTGCTGTTTTTTCTTTGTTATATCCAATATCCAGCCTATAAAAGTAGCAGAATGTGGTCGTGACTTATAGAAACCCCAGAGTATGAGATATGAGCACATTTCTTCCTGCAGTTTCAGAGGAGACAGGTGAACTTACACTAGGGCGTTAGTAGAATTAATATACAGTATAGATAGACATAGATAGATAGATATTACGACCCGTGTGTGTGTGTGTGTGTGTTGTCATAGAGCATGCAAGTGTATTCTTCCACAGGTTGAAATTTGTATCGTACGATCATTTACTATCGGTCCAAAATATCATTTATCACACTATACAAACAAGTCTTAAAAAATATTTAAAGTATTTCCATAGCTCTTAACCACAATGACATTTTCAATTCATGCTCCTTAGTAAAGGCCAACTGTAGGTCTAACTATTATTATTCCAATTTAAGGGGGCTATAGCCCCCCCCCCCGTCGGGGAGCATAGCCCTCCCCCCCGGTCGGGGAAGACGATAAATTTTGTCGGGGAACAAACAAATAAAAAAAAAACATTTACATGTAATATTCGTTTAGCCACCATATCGTTGTGTTAACTTTTCATCACAACAACAACCACAATAACAATAATAATAATAATAATTCAATGAGACTAATTAAAAATAATTTGCGTTCTGTTATGACAAATGCTCATTTAAATAGCCTCATGATGGTTGGAATACATCGTGATAGGTGAAGCAACCTCGACCATGACCAT
>NW_022719802.1:586284-619611 GCF_011630105.1 Anneissia japonica
TTCGATTGTAATTTTGCAAACTGAAGAGGTGGGCTTGATTTCGAAATTGGGCATATTTTTTAGTTTAAGTCCATTGGATTTCAATTTGAGGTTTTATAGTCCTACGTCCTTTTGATTTTCTTTTAAATATTTGTATTACTTCCCATCTGTCCTAATAAAAATATAATTGTGAAAAATAATAAAATATGAAAAAAGTATTCTATAGATGAACAAATAATAAAAATAACAAATAATAAAATAATATAAAAACAAAAAAGATGGAGATTTGGACCCCATACATTTGATTAACTTTACACTTAAGACGTGCACCTTTACTGCTTTTGGCGTCATTTCACCTGATATGTATAACTGGCAATAATACTCACCTATTATACAACAACCAGCAGATCGAGCGCATCGACTATATACAATGATATAGCACAATATGGCGAGGGTTTGTAAGCTCACATTATTTTGTTATTAATGTATTCATTCTTTTATTACTTCCAATCCTTTCATTCTGTTTTAATATATAATATCAATAATTAAATTTGTAAATTTTTATTGAAATGTGTAAATAGAACTAGTAATGTAGTATTAATAATTATATTTTTGAAATAGTTAATTTATTGTATTGATAATTACTATAATATGTTGTTTATTTATTCTATGTCTGCAAAAAATATACAGGTGGCGCATTCCATAATTATATCTATTCTATGATCTTTATATGTTGACATACGATATATTAGTATATATACCCTATATGTACCATACCATAAGAGTGATTATAAAGCAAAAATGCTTACTTAGTAGTTAGTAAAACATTTTAAATGGTTATTATATGGTAGTTATTTCTATTTAATTCTATAATATATTAATTATTTATTCTACGTCTACATTGAATGTATTTATATTTTTGACAAAAATAATTTAATTTAATGTGTAAATTATAATTTAATTTGTAAATTATTTGTATGTGTGTATAGATGTTAATAGACAAAATTGATATTTGTTTAGTAGTATAGCTACATTCAATTATCTGTACATAAAAATAGATAATCATACCAAAAAAAATAAATATTCATTAACAAATAATAATTATGTTACAAAATTGCACAATATCGAAATACAATAACTATTTAATAAGTCAAAATAAAATATGGACAGTACGCGAAACCATATATATGTCATATAAATACTGTCTAAAATGTTATTACTTGGCAGGGGTGGGTGGGTGTTCTGATTTAAGTAATGAACTGTCTAGGATTTGGGAGGTTGTAGTTAAAAGCATTTATTATGTAAAATAAAACAAAAATAAAGCGACATTGTATACTGACAAAAGCATTCCCTAATAAACGACAGAACAGGATTTCAAATATTTTGATGAAGAGTTTTTTTTTTTTTTTTTAATAGTGACTGAGCATTGAAGCTAGATAAAGAAAGTATCTGCAAACAGAAATAAATTATCATAAAGTTTTTCTTCTCCTTTGTCTCATTTTCCATCTTCTTCCTATTCTTCTTGTTCAGCAAGGGATTACTACTACTTGTTTGACGAACAATATAAACTACTAAAAATATAGTATCAGTCTATAACATCACTTATTATTTTACAAGTAGGTTTTATTTATTAACGATCTTAATTCTTTATTCATAGAAATTTAGTAACAGAAATACCTAATTTTATTTGTTCTCAGTGATGGCGCCAGGATCTTCCCGACAGGGGGAGGGGATGGGGCTAAAGGGACGCTAGGCGAGCGAAGTGAGCCTCACTTGGCTGGGGGACCAGCCGCCTAGGGGCCACTGGAGGGAATACAGATGTGAATGTAAGGCTAGGTTAACAACAGAGTATGACCATCTGAAAAATCAGCCTTCTGAACATAGTCACCCACGAGGTGCAATACGAATGCACGTTGCAAGGACTGTGTCCGAAATCCGTCCTTGTATGACAATATTGTGTTTTTGGGTGCCGTTGCCTGTAATCTGTAAATGATTTTCCCAAATAATATTAGGCTAATAATAATTGGGCCTATATCTTAATACCAGTTATGATATGATTTCATAGTTTATAATTATGCTACTTTTGTTTGTCGTTATCTACATAAATCTGATTAGTTCTCAATCATATCATAGAAGCAGTAATGGTTTGAAATACTTCAATTGATGATAGTGTTTAAATTGGATTATACAAGCCTATTTGTGCGAGGAATAGATATTTTAACGTGCTCATAAGTTTTAAAGCCTAGTTAGGCCTGCTTTAATGATTTAATACAATACCAAATTCACTGATATTAATCTTTAATGTATCCAACGAAGCCTTCCGAAAGAAATTAAAGTTATTAAGTTCTGGTTTAACATAATAGTTTGCTTATTCATTTTGTGGATACTGTTTCTGTTTAGGTAGGCCAACTTTGGGCTGATTTATATCAACCAGGGATGCATTAGATAGGTGTAGACGAAATATTATTGTATTTATATTATACCACCGATACCATTCACAATCATCCATGTCACATTAACTAATTAAATGTCTTGACCAACACTTCAAAGGTAGGCAAATTTAGTTTGTCGGAAGAATTAATTGGAAGAATTAATTTTATTGTTGAATTTGTCCAGAGAAGATATAATATGTGAATTCAGCTGTTGACGAGCATATTTCAATTAAAAGGGGACACTGCCGATGAGACCTCTGTCAGCAAGCTGTCCGTCTACGAACATCCTGTCAGATAGCTTCAGAAAGGCTGTCTGACAGGGTCGGAAGATTATTTACTAGAGACACAATAGATCACAATACAACAAATTATCAAACCATTTAGCGATTTATTTCTGAGAAGACTTGGAAGATTTACATGCATACAATTCTGTTTATCTCAGTTTTGTGTTTGCAGTTCGAAACACACACTATTCTATTATACCACTCAGTCATACCAGAGTACAGTTAAATTACTTGTAATTTAACTGTTCCCTGGTCATACTTGTACTAAATATCAATTAACCATTCATGCTTTATCATTATTATAATTTGTCACCATGGGATTTCATGAATACCGTAAAACCTCAATTTGAAGTTAAATGGACTTAATCATGAGAATAATCCCATGTTGAATTAAAGCCCCCCTCTTTAGTTTGTAAAACTAGCCTCTAAAAAACCCATGGGCTTCTTTTCAAGATAGCATAGGCTTTTTTCGACACAGTATATACAATGTACATGAATTTCAAAAAACAAAATAAATTGAAAACAAGCTTTGTTTATAAAGTAGTTTGGTGATTTAATGCTAGTTAATACACTCCATGATACAGATTGATGTTACAATGACCTTATTTATTGTTTCATAGGACGAATTCACAAAATTTACAGCATTCATTTTGAAAAGAAACCCACCTCGTTATTGTGCAAAAGTAGCCTCGAGAAGAGGTCCCTATCGAAAAAAGAAGCCCATCCAAGTTCCCAAAAAATAGTAGCCAGGGCTTCAATTCAAGGTTTTACAGTATTAACGTATCGTACGTAGGCCTACAAGTAATATTAAACATTGCTTAAAACAGGTAGAACTTTATCAGCTTGGGCAAATGCATGGATTTGGTGGTAGGGGTGCGCGAGAGTCCACACGACCTCAGGCCCACCATGGATGGGGGCTGAGGTGTTAACATTTTGAGAATATTGACCTCTATGTGCCTGGAAATTGCACTCTCATACCTTAAAAATTGTACAGGTACTATCTACATATCAACAATACAATAGAAAAAATGTTTCTTAACACAGAGGGAAGGGGGGTGCGATCGCATCGTTACAGCCCCTGCATCCGCCCCAGATTATTACGGCCCTTCCATTATTATAAAGAATAGTAATACGATACCAGAATAGAATAATTCTTTCAAAGATTTAAACAGTGGTCTACCAATTCTTCTTATGAACTTTTAGCTCTATCACAGTATGGAAGTTTCAAATTCAATGCTCAAAACATAATTTAACATTTAATATCTGTAAGCTGTGCACAATATTTGGTACTAGAAAGGTTTTGGACACGTAACCAAAAAATAAATCATCTAAATATGCCACTTGTGACACATCCATCCATTAATATATTCACAAAAATGTCGGCGAATCGTCCTGTCAGTAAAGAATCATCTAAATATGCCACTATGTGACACATCCATCCATTAACATGTTCAAAAAAATATTGGCGAATTCGCTGTCGGGAAATGGTCTGTCAGCAAATTCGCTGTCGGCGAATCAACCTGTTGGCAAACTGGCATTCGGCGAAATGTGGTGTAGGCAAAATCTTGTGTCGGCGAATGCTATTTCGGTCGATAGACTATAGGCCAAATGTCTGTTGGTGAAACTTCAGCCCATGAAAATTAATTGTCTAAATATTCCACCTGGTGGCACATCCATTCATTAACATGTTCACAAAAAATGTCGGCGAATTGTCTGTCGGCAAATTGTCTGTTGGCGAATCGTCCTGTCAGCAAACTGGTATTGGGTGAAATGGTATTTCGGTCGATAGTCATGTAGGCCAAATGTCTGTTGGCAAATGTCTGTCAGTGAAACGTCTGGCCACGTATAATAAAAGGGCAAAAAGATATAATTGCATCACATGTTAGACTTGCCACTGTAACATCAATCTGTATCATGTAGTGTATTAACTATACTACTGTATAAATCAAGCACATAATTTTTTTTTTTTTTTAAATTCATGTACAGTATGTATACTGTACTATTTCGGAAAGAGGCTTATGCTATCTTCAAAAGAAGCCCATAGTCTTCTTTTATAAGATGGGATTCTTTTCGATTATAATTTTGCAAACTGAAGAGGTGGGCTTGAATTCGAATATGGGCGTCTTCTTGAGGTTAAGTCCATTGGATTTCAATTCGAGGTTTTATAGTCCTACGTCCTCATTGATTTTTTTTAATACTTGTATTACTTACCATCTGTCCTAATAGAAAATAATAATTGTGAAAAATAATAAAATATGAAAAAAGTATTCTATAGATGAACAAATAATAAAAATAACAAATAATAAAATAATATAAAAACAAAAAAGGGGGAGATTTGGACCCCATACATTCAATTAACTTTACACATAAGACGTGCACCTTCACTGCTCTCGGCGTCATTTCACCTGATATATATAACTGGCAATAATACACGCCTATTATACAACAACCAGCAGATTGAGCGCATCGACTATATACAAAGATATGGCGCAATAGGGCGAGGGTTTGTAAGCTCAGATTATCTTGTTATTAATGTATTCATTCTTTTATTATTTCCAATCATTTCATCCTGTTTTAATTTATAATATATTATGGAAGACAATAGCTCTTCATTCCTGATGATGACATAATTAATGTCGAAATATTGAATCCCAACACGATGGCGTGTATTTCAATACTTGGAGTATGTATTATACTTTCTTATAATAGCTCTTATGTCAATAAATTATGCATGTGGAATTTGGCATAATAACTCCAAAAATGATAATTATGACTTAAAGAAATTACAACTGCAAATGGCCAGATTCCTACTTAAAGCTCCTCGGTGTACACCTCAAGAAGCACTTTATGTTGATTTGGGTTGGACCCCAATATCTGAAACACATGAAGTGAATAAAATTAAATTTCCTCTCCGAATCGTAAAAATGAATGTAAACCGGTGGCCTCATTTTACTCCTGCATGTTTCAACTTGACTGTGATTTTGATATGTTGAAATATCCTTTTTTAGTTCCTATGCATGTAATGCAATAGGAACTAAAAAATTTCTTTTTTTTTTATTGTGTGTAGTATGTGCGTGCGTATGTGTGTAGACATTTATGCAAATGCGCATGCGTCAAAGAAAAGTTTTCCGACATTTTGTTTTACGTCGCGATGCAAAGTTCGATGTGGATTTTCTGCAGAGTTCAGTCAGGGCTCACGCTAACCGATCGACAAGTCGGCATGCATAAAACTATTTTGGTTTTACGGCAAAAAAATCAACTGCTGTGGCATAGGTATTTTGAAGAATGCCTAAAATAAAACAAAAAGGTTTTAATGCTTGCTGAAATACATCGTTTTTTTCATTTAGATCTCCATTTTTCACTAACTCCATGCGATGTTTATTTCTGTTGTATGAGTAGTCCATAGAGCTATTAAACAACTAGAGTGTTGACAAGATGGCGCAGCAATGCAGAGTTATGTATGTGTACCATCCAAGATGGCCGTCGTAGTAAAGCGCCACCTTCAGGCTTAGTATATATATTATTACATATTAATAAACCCTCTGACTGACTGTTATTTAATTAATGATAATGATTAATGGTAATAACAAATTATTAAACTATTGTAGCCAAAACGAGGCCAAGTGGAGCATCTTATTCAAAAATAAAGTACCAAGGAATGAAAATTAAAATCGTGTACATTACACCTAAACACCACAACGCTCGAGTTTCAAACATACGGGTAGCTATCTGTACTGAACCCTCTGAGTAAATTGAGGGCGCAATTGCAAACGATGGTGCTTAGTGAAATTTGATTGGCTAAATCTATGGCAGCCATCTTGGATGGTACCCACGCAGTTCACGATTTTTTTTTCCGTTCGAAACATTTACATGAAACTCCACTCGGGCCGTCTCGGCTGAATCGACCCGAAAATCTCATTGCAGAATTCAGGAGGTCAAAAGGTCATCAACAGATAAACGTCTACAGAACAACTTTTGAGAGAACGTCGCTGTCTAATTTTTTAAAATACATTGATGTTACCATGTTAATACCAATACCAATGAGTCGTTTAAAATGACATATAATATTTGATTAAGCTGCACGAGTAATGAAAAGTGTTATTTTAACTTGAGTTACATACTATGACAAATTTAATTATTTAGTTAGGCCTGGGTTTTGCATAATTACCTAGGCCTACAAGTAGGCCTACTAAAAACGCTTTCTGAGAAAAGCACAAAGAGTAAGGAAAAGCTCGTTTTTCTTCATCACTGATCAAATGAAATAGAATGACAGTTATTTTCAAATTAAGAGAAGAACTAAGAATAGGCAGCTCTAAAATACTGGATGCCATAAGACCTGCCAAAATGGCAGAGCACCAAATGAATGTAAAAGTGAGCTAGTTATTAATATTAGGCATAGTAATCGGCAGGTTCTTGATTACAAGGCTAGACCAAGTTAATTACATGTAATGCCGAAAATGATGATAATAATATAATAATAATAATAATAATTATTATTATTATTATTATTATTATTACCTGTACGTTAAGGGGAACTTAGACAAAGGGGAAATAACACAAAACATATTCCCCTTGGGTTATTATTATAGGCCTAGTAAATAGTATCTGTAGGTTCTTCATTACAAGCCTTAGGCCAAGGTAATTAATGCTGAAATGATTATTATTATTATTACTATTATTATTATTATTAATTATTATTACCTGTACCTTAAGGGGAACTTAGACAATGGAGGAATAGAGAACAATTAAAAAAAAAAACGACGTTAAGGGAATTAAATGACACAAAAGATATTCCCCTTGGGCGATTATTATTTATAGGCCTAGTAAATAGTACAGTATCTGTAGGTTCTTCATTACAAGGCTTAATCCAAAGGTAATTAATGCTGAAATTATTATTATTATTATTATTATTATTTAACATTAATTACATTACAATGATAGTTTGAACAAGTTCAATAACGCCGGAATGGTATATTATTTACGGTATTTAATATTTCTCTTATGCGCTATATTTTTCATTTCATGCTTCAATTTTGTCCCATTTCCCCCCTCCCCACAAAAAAAAATATTTCAGTCCATGTCAGTATGTGAAGCGTGGCTGTTGTGTCAACCTATGACCCTAGGCCTAGTTTAAGGGGGGCCTAGTAAGACTCAGCCTGTAGTTGGAGGCCTATAATTTATCCTCTTTCTCTCTAGCCTTTGGTATAACTGTACCTATCTACACTATAACAGGAGGTACTAGCTGTTGTTGTTGTAGATAATATACTAACATTTAATAACATCCAAGAAGGCCACAGTTAGTTACACAGTGACGTACATCACATAAGTCCGTGAAATTTCATAGGCCTACCGTAGGTAAACATAGAAAGAACAATAATAGTAAAACTCGAGCGTCACGACATTGCGAAGTGTCTGCTCTTGTTCCTCGTATCGTACTCACTCGAGTCAATCCGAGATGGCCCGAGTGAAGTTTCATACAAATGTTTCGTACGGAAAAAAAAATCGCGCCCGGTTGTCTAGTGTAGAATTAGCAAGAAAAAAAAAAAAAAAAAAAAACCGGAACTTTCGAGACAGTCCCTGCACAAGAGGTACTGCAGCCCAGAGAGTACACTATAGCTAGCTTTCAGCTCTACACATGCGGGAGTGTTGAATCATGGAGAAAATAATTTCTCCATGGTTGAATTATTAAGATGATCCCCAAGTCATTCACCACAACTACAGGATGGTATGTTATCTCTCGCTCTCTCAACAGAAGATCGTTTGATTGTTCAATCTGGTTAATTTAGGTACATTTAATTTAATGTACTACCTTGTATTCATATTATTTTCTCATAATGATATTTATAAAATGTTCAACTTTTAATAATTAAGTAATTCAATGCTATAGGAGGCTAGCCTAGGCCCTGGGTCTTGTCTAGGCTTAGGCCAAGGTAGCCTAGCCTAGCCTAAGCAAGATTTATTGCCATGGGGGTTGAGTGACTTGAGACCTAAAGATTTAACAGATGCATTGGTTTGATTGATTTCTGGGCCCTTTGTTAAATATTAGAATGCCGACGTTATAACCAGGGAGATATAAAACATGCTCATCTGTCCCTGTTAGTGTTATAACCAGAGTCGATTTTTCAGCATGGGTGATTTTTTTATTTATTTATTTAAAGCCCCATTCCCGGCAAAATTTCACTAAAAACTGACTTTTTTTAGAAAATATGCATTTGCATTACTCCAATTATTATAAATCATGGAAAAATATTGGCATAAATTTTAGTTTTACGCAAAAGAATAAAAAAAATGAGAAATACAGATTATTTCTCATAAAATATTACCATTTTCTCGACGAATTCATCGTTACTAGGCAAATTCAGAGGTTGTAGATCGCATCCACTGGAATACTCTCGCTTTTATGTATACTTTATACAGTCAATAAAGTGCGCCCTCTCTCTAAAGAGATTAGTTTTTGTACTTTGCATCTCACACAATGCGGTCGTTCGGTTAGGCTGAGATATGTTTATTTAAGTGTCAAAATCTCAGTCAGAATCTGTTTTTTTTTAAATTTGAAATAATTCCTATGAAATATTATATTTCACAAGTGTCAATACTAGCAACGGAAAATATCATGTCGGCCGTTTTTATGTGTGATAACAGAACCTAAATCGAGGTAAGGCTAGGCCTAGCCTAGCAGCGTTGGATAGGCTAATGTTTTCGGCACCTACGATATTTCTTCTCACGACCTATCGCAAAATCAAAATGAAAAATTCATCCGCATTTATTTTTTGTGTGGAACACAAAAAATTCAAATTTCAATCTTATTTTTCATTTTTTTCATTCTTAGGAATGTCTAAATTCAGTTAAACTAGCAATTCCGTATTATATTTATAAATCTTTATAACATTATACAAAAATTAGATTTTTCTTAAAAACTGAAATTTTGCCGGGAATGGGGCTTTAACACTAATTTGAGAGGGTAGCTCAAACAGCAATGCTACAGAAATTATGAAATTGCAAATCAAACTTCAAATTTAATTGTCGCTAATAAATATTTTGAGAAAAAAAAAATTTCCTGTCAGTGGGCTAGTAAAATATTCAGTGGGCTAGTAAAATCTCTAGTAAACTAGCCCAGTTGGCTAGTTACCAAAAAAAGTTAGGGCAAGCCCTGATCTGGTATTGATACGACCAATAACGTCCTCTCGTGAAAACTGAATGCCGTAATCCGACTAAAAATTAATCATTATTATATTTGTATAGGCCATGGTATAGGCAGCTCGGACACACACGATCAAATTCGTCCTGAACTGTGTGCGTATCTGGTTACGACCAATAACATCCTCTCGTGAAAGCTGAATGCCGTTTTTTGGCTAATAATTAAAGGGTCTAACAAAAACTTTTTATTTTTTGTAAGAATATATTAAATTCAATAGACCTTACATTTAATGCTTTACTATAGCCAATATTGATAATGGAACGTGTCATGGAGTAGAACACAAACTTATTTTTAGTCTAATAATTGTCTGGCATGTATTGCACAAACTGGAATTAAAATAGGCCTAAACATTTAACCAGCCAATATAATTCTTTAATATTTAAAAAGTTACAATTTTTGAAAGAGAGAATTATAAAACGACTTAAAATAATCTTGTAATTTTGATTTTGTGATAGCCTGATATAAAAAGAGAAAATGGAAGACTAGTCAAATTAGATAAAACATTATTAAAATATAAAACGTTTTCTGAATTAATAATTGTGTCACTGGTCAAACTGCAGTGGTGGAGAATTCGAGCCATCGAGCATTGCTTGAAGAACAGACCACGTGCATACACAGTTTAGAACCGTCCATTTGCAATCGGGGGGGGGGGTATATTTTTGTGTATTACGATTAAACGGTAAAATGTATTCATAATTTATATTGTGCAAAATACAAGTTTCTCTATGCGCCATACAAGGGAGCAGCTGTAAAATAGGAAAAGCAAGAACAGAGTAATTATTGGGAGTGAGTTGTAAGTGAAAGGTAGGCAATGGTATAGCCATAGTACATTTTGGAATTCCCAGCCGAAATTCAGCATAAAAAAACGTGTTTCACAAGAAATTTACGTAAATTCAATTAATAAACGTTGTTTTATCAATTATTATCCATAAAAAATAGACACTTCACTCACTATTACGACCATTTCGCCTATAACGGTTCTGAACGGTGAACTACCCATCCAGCAAAGATCATTAACCTCCGGCCAGTATTTACTGTACTTGCACGCGTACAGGCGGCGTACAAAGAGTCTGTTTTCAAATGTTTTCATACGGTTGGGTTATAAATTGAAGGCGGCCTCACAATATGCGATTGAACAAATACTGATAGAACCATGTGATGTTGTGGAACTGCCTGCATTGACACTTCGGTATTTATCTTTATAACGTTTTGAAAAAAATCTAGGCCTAGGGCCTACATATTTATTTAGCGTGGCGTTTTTTGGGGTTTTTTTTCTCGTATAGGGCCTAGCTGGCGAGGCCACACTCTTACTGCTGTACTAGTTTGGTCACAGATAGTTTATTATCGCTAGTCCAACACAATAATAAAGAGCCGTTCAAGCGTCTGTTTATGAGGTGTTACGTAATATAAGCAATGCTAGTAATTATAGGATTAAGATAACGGTGTTTGCAATCAATCCTTTGTGGTTATGCCTAACACAGGGATTGGTCGTTTTAGGTCGTAAACCAACGACCTATTAGGAGCTCTTTTTGGTCTATAGTGCTCTATAGTCCTTGTATTAGCAGTGTATTTTAACCAAAGGGAGTACTGCATGCTCTTTAATTGAAATAACGTCCCAATAGAAAGAGTGTGATCTCAAGTTGAAGTAATGAAGTAGTTATGCTACAATTAAGACACGGTGCAATCAAATTGAACCACTGTGCTACCCATTTGAAAAATGTGTTACCCATTTCTGTGTTACCCATTCGAAACACAGTGCTACCCATTTGAAACATAGTGTTATCTATTTAAAACACTATGCTATACATTTGAAACATCGTGCTACCCATTTGAAACACTGTGCTACCCATTTGAAACAAGTGCTCTCCATTTAAACAGTGTGCTACCCATTTGAATCATTGTGCTATCCTTTTGAAGCATTGTGCTAACCATTTGAAACCAATGTTATCCATTTAAAACACTGTGTGCTATCCATTTTGAAACATTGTGCTACCCATTTGAAACAATGTGTGCTATCCATTTGAAACATTGTGCTACCCATTCAAAACAGAGTGCTATCCATCTGAAAGAGTATGCTACTCATTTTAAAAGTGTGCTACTAATTTAAGACAGTGCACTACCCACCATTTGAAACACTGTGCTCCTCATTTGAAATAATCAGGGGATCCACTAGGGGCCGTTTTGTCACTAAATTTAACTCACTTACCTATTCTGAAACTGTTTTGCTACCCCACCCCACTCCTCCCCCACCCAGATGTGTATAAGAGACAGCTCATGTATAAGAGACAGCCTTCCCACCCTCCTTCCCACCAGCTGTTTGAAAAAAATCTGTGGTTGTCAAATGCGTGACAAATTTATGCTCATGCATGAGTTCTGCAAAATGCGTGTTTCAAACAAAACATGGCTTTGAAATGCGGGACCATCCTGCATAGACTTGCCACAAGTCTCTAATTATAGGTTTTCCTAGTATTAGCTAATTTTGGAGAGCGCCACCAGCGACGGTATGTCGAGAAACTTTTATGCGAATTAGAGACTTGTAAAAGAGTGAGTCAAATCGATTGCAGACCGCTGGCCGTGACAAGCATGACGTAATTTTTAGGGTGCCGTATTTGGCAATAGGGTGAACGTTATCACGGAAGGTCAACCAATCAAACGGTTCTCGTTTTGGTGCCACGAATATAGAGAGGAGTCAGGAAGTTGGGACATGGCTACGTGCAGGTGTGTGGAATATCGTGGTATTAAGTGGAGGAAAAGAAAACACCAACCAAAAAAGCTGTATTCCAGAGAAATTTTTGTTCTGCGCACAATATCGAGTGCGTGCAAAAGCTGCAGTCTAGAAAGTGGTTGTTTTGCGAACCATCTTAGATTCACGCGAGGCTCAGTATTTTAAAGACTATACCTACAGTAGAACATAACAGTCCACCACTATAGGCCTAGGCCGAAGGAAAAAATGTCATGCTGTCGCACCTGCGACACAAAATTGAAGACAAAGGATAACTGGATAAGCTACGGGAGTGGTCGAGGGTACGTTTACGTATTTTTAAAAACAAGTGAATGTCACCAAAAAGAGGAGCAGCCCGTCTGTATTCCCAAGAGCAAAGAGAAATTTGATTAGCGCGGTAGGCGAAACATGAACTAACCACCTAGGCCTAGGCCTACTGCTGGTGTAGTGGACGGGACGATCCTGGCCTATGACTCGTTCCTAGATAAAATGATTATAGTACCAACAAGGCCGGAACTAGTCTAAAGGTGCGTCAGTCTTTAAAATACTTATTAGAATTCTGTGTTTACTTTTCATTTATTGTTAAAATAATATAGTGAAACAAAGTAAGATAAAATGTAAACCATAAAACTACTTTTTAGGAAGGCTATAGTTTGTTTAAAGCAAATGAATTTAGGAAAATACCAGATATCATTTTTTTAGTAATTTTAAAAATACACCTTAATTTATAAATCAAATAAATAGCCCCCATCACTCCTTTTGTCTGGCTCTGTTGTTGTGAGTGATTGTGAATGCACTTGTATTTGTAAACTGCTTAATAAGTAATTGTACTTATTCTTCAGTTTTCAATCAGTTGATGGAATTTATATTTTCCCAAATATTCACAAAAAGTCGCAGTCCTATTTTTATATGGAGGAGGTACACTAATTTTAACCATAGCCTATTGGCTAACGTATATTTAATTGCTATTAATAATTCAAATTTTCACTATGAGACTGAATGAAATTTGTTGACACTTTACAGGGATCTCTATGACATTAAATAATTAATCAATACTATAATATATAACTTTTTTAATCATAAAATAATGATAAGGTCTATGTTAAATGTGCCATGGTTATGGAAAATGAAAATTTGGCTAGGACATATTTGGACAAACTATTCATAATTAAACAAATATATATATAATTTGTAATTATAAAATGCCTATTGTTTTTATTTTACAGGTTTATCTCATATAGTTTTATCATATACAGTACTGATGTCGCAGAAATTGTTGATAATGTTGTGATTAAAATTGAATTGTTGTTTAAGATCTATTTATTTAATTGTTTTGCAGGAATGGATATTCTGTGAATAGTCCAGCCGGATGATCCCCACTGCCACTTCCATCAATTAACAGAGGATATTACCACAGCCCTTTTACTTGATTCGATGTTGAGTTATGAAACTTGAGACACATCTGATGGAGAAGCACAAACTCCTGTAAACCAAACCCACTGCATTTCGATATTAATTGTACAGAAATATACTAATGATAATGAGCAGTTAAATACAGTATAATCCTTCCTGTATTCTTTTGCATTGACCCTTAAATTGACTGGTAATTAATATTGTAAATTATTTGTTAATTATTGAAAACTATTTTTTTTCCTGAAGCAGTTAATAATATACCATATATGGTAAAACACTGAAAGATCAACAAATAAAGTTTGAAATCTGAAATCACTGTGTTTTAGATCATTTTTTTGAGTTTTGTACCATGACAGTTACAATGTATTTTAATCCAAATACATGCAACTAAATCGTTTTTTCATTACCTGCAATGTAGCCTCTTTATTTTTACAAATTAAACTGAATGATTAATTTATAGAAAAATAAATCTGATAGCTATGAGAGATCAGAACAATCCACTGTAACTTAGAAATAATACAAGAAAAAAAATTGATACTAAAGTGTGAAATGTGTTGTGATTAATTTAAGATTAAAATATAAATGTATTGCAAAACAAATGGATGTCATGAAATTAAATAAATTAGGCTAGCTCATTGTTGGCCAACATACTGTAGGGCCTACAATGTAACAATAAATTAAACATTTCTCATTAAACAATAATTTATTACTTAGCTTCTCATATGTTAATTAACAAAAACAAAAAATTGACATATTCATTGTTTTTAAATCTCGGAAATACAGCTTATGCAAAGGATGCAAATAATTGGCCATAGATACGATGATATTCACCCATTCGTACGTAGCAAATTGAGGTTCCTAAATCTAGCCAGTTTGAAAAAATAAATATTTATATTTAATGTTATATTAACTACAACAATTACATTATTGTATGTTAAATCTAATATGTAGGCCTATTTCCAATCGATGTTTGCTAACCCGACGTGAATAGGCCCTATTGTGCTCTCTAGGCTAGGCCTAAACCTGAATGTGCTGAACCCGGCGAGAAAACATATAAGTTTCGCTGTATCATATAGGCCTATCGATAATAGTACTGTATTTATTAACCGGCGTGAAGTTGGTTTAACTTTCTATGTGGCACACTTCTGTTGTGAAGGTGCGTCTAAATATTACCTCCATACATGGTTGGACGAACTGCAATTAGGGGCCTAGCAGTCGTCGCGGTGCAGCTGAGCTGACCTGAATCCTCCTTATAGCTGGGCCGAGGTGAAGCGTTATTAGCATGTTTAATTTATGCCGCGGTAATTAGCCAATCGGAAATCAAAGTTGTTAAATACGTCACCCACCACGAAATCGTGGTGGCTGCAATCGAAATCCTCACTGTTTGCCCAGTCCCTAATCCAAGAAAAAGTATACTATGAAACGCCAAGCAAATATGTAATATGGAACGCCATTGGTGGCAAATCGATTTAAAAACAAAGATTAGGGACTGGAGCCCAGTCTACATCCTGCACAATGTGAGACGGTTGGTAACTATTGTCCCTCTCTCACTCTCTCTCTCTCCCTCCTAAAACTACTATCAGGAACACACACTCAGAACACCCAAACCCGTCCCAGAGATACCTATCAGCCACATACCTGATTGCAACATATAACAAGAATGCAGCTCATAAACATCTATGATAGAAGCGTACGATACGTGGCTCAAACAGCACTCCTCCTACCTCCACGCCATTCCCACAGAGAAATCTGTTATCCATGTACAAAAGTAAAAAAAAAAAAAAAAAAGGGAAGCAAACAACAACAATTAAACCAAGAACCTTTGTGGCCATCCATTGTTTTAATTAAGATCTGTAATAAATGCAAAACACACTCATATCAATGATTACCTTACACCTCCCCAGAAAGAACATGTAATTAAATAATGGTATTGTCACCTGGAGACCGTCATCTTGTCCCTTAGCAAAAAGAGCATATGTTCAAACAGTGTAAACCCCTCCTTTCTCTCCACCCAGTGTATTTTACGATCTTGTGGACTGAGAATACAATGGACAGACTCCAAACAACTTGCTATTTTAATAAAATATATTCAACAACACATTGAGATATAAGCGCTGCTCTCGAATAAGCACCGCACTGAAGCCAAGTAGCGACGAGAGGCTGATTCTTACGGGGAAAATATCCCTTGGCCCATAGGGATGCTACTTAATAAAATAAAATATAAAACCATTAAACGTATACAAGTATCATTCATGTGTTTTACCCCTCAAGACTTGTAAATAAAGCTGATCATTTACTGATGAATGCTCGTTATTAATTTTATTTTCATGAAAATTTTTATGACTTATAAAATTCTACTACGCTAGAGTTTATGTTTACTGTATATATAACAGTACAGTATTATTCTTTGGATCATTTTAATTAATAAGTATCAAAGGCTTGGACCCTGGACATCGTCAATACATGTAAGTTAAAAAATACGAATAGACTTGATGGAGATTTGATTGTCAAAATAAATACTAAATTAATTATTAAACTATTGGCAGATTAAAGGGCGGCACGCCACCCTTAACCAATGGGCCTGGACAGTAAAGCTGCACCAGCCAATGGCCACTAACAGCGGCTCTGCTGAAACCTCGAAAAAATAATAAGCACTGCTGCGTTTATTCAATCATTTCAGTATCATTAATGCTAATTGATGAAGTCGTATATTTTTAAAAATGTTTCTATTATAATAAACTTTATATGTTGACATACTTTTTATTATTATGTATGTACCCCACTTGTACCAGTTAACCATAAGATTTGTAGAATAAGGCAACGACATGTTTTATATAGAATAGGATGAAGAGAGGATAAAAGATCATCTCTCTTTAGTTTATGTCATTTATACACAGTTCTAAGGATACTTAGACTATGATGAACGATTGGTCTTTGAACTGCACGATAATTAGAAAATAAATGATGTACCCAACCTGTACCAGATACCATGAGAGTGATATGTGATTACAAAGTTAAATTGCTCACTTATTAAACATTTTTATTCATATTTCTATAATATGTAGGATTGGGCAACAGCATTGTACGCAAGTGCTCAAAATGGTCATACTGATATTTGTAGACTTCTCATTGAATCAGGAGCCAACATGAATATTAAGAGGAAAGTAAGTGTGATGTTACATTTTTGTTCCTGGTCTATTAAATTTTATGAATTAAATCTGATGTATTTTATATGCTAATTGATTAAGTTGTATATTTTTGTATAGTTTAATTTTATATTTTGATGGTCATTTGTATTTTTTAATACTTATATCAGTCTGACATCAAATTCATTTAAATTCTACTTCATTCAGATAATAGGCCTATCTAATACGGTTTACTTATTATTTAAACAAAAAATGCCGACACATAAAAAATAATTATTGCTCAATAAAATACATTTATTCATTATCAAAAAATGCAAATTGCTTCATGGGCATTTTTAGAATCATAATCACTGATGTCATGAGCACTGTAGATTGTTTCTGTAGAGAAAAAAAAAAACAATTAATTTAAATACATTATTAAGGAAATTATATTTGAGACGTACTTAAAATACCGCGTCTGAAACACAGGGGGAAAAAAAACCGATTATTCATATTACTTAAATAATGATGAGACGGTCGTTTTAACTGACTTTAGTTATTTTAATCATTATATTATCCCTTAATACTATCAAAATTACTTCTATTTGGACATAGGCCTATCAAATATCTTAAACCGACTCTGGTAGTACAGTACCACGACTCAAAACACTAAAAAATTACAAAAAGCATTCAATTATGATTAAGATAATGATAAGACGGTCGTTATAATTTTGAACCTTACGGAATGTTATTACGAAAATTATATTTAAAACATCGTTACAATTACAGTACCTGTATATGTAGATGTATTTTTAAAAATCTGGTACCCTACCACGCATGGATGAAACATGAAAATAATAATGAGACGGTCATTTTATTTACATACAAATATTATTTATATGAATAATGAATAATATTATTTAGAATATCGGAGAGTGACATATTTTGAATATTCTAAACATGAATGTGTCGGCCTGCTACGTCTGAAACACAAACAGTTACATAAATAATAATGAAACGATTGTATTATTTGGCAATCGTCTTAACTGAACTTAAGATGAGTTTAGACGATTTTCATTTCCTAAAAATTAACTATGTATTGAATTACTGTACTGCACTTCTATTCAAAACTCTACTAGTCAACCACGCCTGAAACACCCTCCGTCCTATTAACATTAGAGACAAAAGAGTGTATTAGATTACGTGACAGTGCTCAAGGAAAAGTCGTAGCAGAACTCTAGTAAAAGATTGTGAATAAACAACTTTACAAGCCCACGTGACCGTTCGTAGACCGCAAGTTCAGATTTTTACCAGAAAGTGTATGCTGAGTAAAATCATTCACACGTTAATTGGAGCACTCGCGGAATAATGACACTCGCTTTTCACTCGTGAAACACACGCACAATACATGCGAGTAATGTCGAATGTTCTGTAGTCAGTACTGTAATATGTTGACACAATATATTTTTATATAACCACCCCATCTGTACCAGATACCATAAGAGTGATATGTGATTATAAAACAAAAGTGCTCACTTATCCAACATTTTTATCTATTATTAGTATAATATGGAGAATGGCGCAGCGACATTGTGTATATATATATATATATACATACATACATACACACGTACACCCATATATGCATACACATATACATACACACATTCATACATACAGACTTTCATATGCAGAAGCCATATTCACAGGCATTCTGTCTGTTGCTGTCGTCAAGAACAGACGTGTTTTACTAATGCTCCTACTAAGCCCAGGGTTGTTTTATCGTGAAGGTGTGCTTAGAAGTGTCTTTCAATCTTCCCACCATTAGATGCGGTTCCATATCAAAAGCCACCCGCCTTGCAGTTTAATACATTATAGTATACCCTGTTTGATTTTGTGCATCTTCTAAGTGAGTTTTGTATGATGTATCTTATATGCTAATTGATTAAGTCATATATTTTTAGTATCCATATTCTAATTTACTTTATATGTTGACATACAATATATTTTTATATATACACCCCATGGTATATAAAACAAAAGTGCTCACTTATTTCAGCAAGTATTAAAACATTTTAGTTTTATTTTAGGCCTTCTTCAAAATACCTATGCCTACAGCAGATGATTTTTTTGCCGTAAAACCAAAATAGTTTCATCCATGCCGACATTCCGGTTGGTTAGTGTGAGCCCTGACTGAACTCTGCAGAAACTTCACATCGATCTTGGCATCGCGATGTAAAACAAAATGTCGGAAAACATTTCTTTGACGCATGCGCATTTGCATAAATGTCTACACACACACATACACACTACACACAATAAAAAACATAGGAAATAGCAAGAGTGATTACAATAGTTCCTATTGCATTACATGCATAGGAACTAAAAAACGGTATGAAAAAATTGAAGCCTTAAAATATATCCTTAATTTATGGCGTAAAATGAATTTTATTTAGAAGGTTATAATTTTACAACAATTAGCATTAGCAAAGCTTGTATACAATGCTAGTATTTTAGAAACGCCTGCATTTGTCTCAAAAACAGTCGACAATATTTTCAATGGTTTTTTTTTGTTGGATAAAAAAACGGGGGAAAAAAAAAACATCTTATAAACGAGTATGAACATGGTGGTATAAAAGCACCCAATTTCATATCTCAAGTGCAATAATTTAAAACATCATGGGCTAGACGTCTTTTTAATGATGAAACGTCTAGTGGAAATTCTTACCGTCTATGTATTTTAATAGAATTGGCCCACAATGTGTTATTGGAACTATGTCACACTTAAATGTAAAAAAAATAAAATAAAAATGTGACAGTATTCCTAGTTTTTATTTAGGCGTGTTACAGGCGTTAACTAGTTTTAACGAAATTATAATGAAACCCAACATGCTATAATGAAATACTAGAACAAAATATTTGGGGAAATAAATGATAACTACAATGAATTATCACTATTGTGTAGAAACTGGGTAAGATCAGGTATAATAAAAATCAAAGATATTGTACTTGGTAATACATTTGTTCAATCGCACGAATTAATAGAAATGTTGACTAATTCAAATTGGATATCAGAATATCACAAGTGCTAAAGGCCATTTTACATGAATAGAAATATGTATTTTTTCACAATTAATGAGAATGCAAAAAAAAACCAAAAAAACAATAGCTTGTTAAAAACCTGTGTAATACAAAGTGCAAACAAACGTATAATTATTTTATCGAAATAAAAGGTATAGAATCGAAATGTCAAATAAAATGGGAATTATATTTTAATACTACAGTTGATTAAATGCTAACTTGGAAAAGAAAAAAATGATTAGAGGAAACAAACTCAAACAAATAAATTTTAAATTATTACATAGAATTATTCCAACTAGAACAAGATTATGTATATGGAAAATGCTAAGCTCATGCCTACAGTGCGACTGTGTTGAGGATGATTCACATTCAAGAAAGCAACTGACGGTAGCAAAACAAGGATAAGGTGGAAGTTTACGACAAAACATGAGGATTTAGACTTTGTGGACGGCATTGCACTTATGTCATCTCGTATTTAACATATGCAGACAAAGGCAACAAAACTAAATGACTTTGCTGCAAAAACTGGGCTAAAGATAAATAAGAAGAAAACTGAAGTACTAGGATAAATAGCAACAACAGCAGCAGAATAGAGATTGAGGGACATCAACTTAATGAGGTCGACAAATACCTTACTAAGTGCCACTATGAAGCTGAAACAATATGGAAATCTAACGAATACCTACTGAAAACCAAAATCAAGATATTTAATACTCTTAGTCAAATCTGTACTACTCTATGAATGCGAAACATGGAAGATAAATGAAGATGAAAAGAAGCTTGACATACTGTATTCCAATTAAAATGCTTAAGATGACCATATGTCATTACTAATGCTGAACTACTCCCTAGTGAGGAAGTAAAAGCAAGAAGATGGAAGTGGATCGGCCACGTGCTAAGGATGAATCCTGAAAGTCACTGGATGACTGTTATTTCATGGAAGCCTGAAGGAAAACGAAAAGTGGGATGCCCTAGAACAACTTGGAGGCGAACGGTGGAGGAGAGAATAATGCTAGAATGGAGATCTTGGAATGAAGCAAGACCGATTGCCAGAACTAGAACTGAGAGGAGAGCACATCTTGCAGGCTTATGGGGCACTTGGCCCGAAGAAGAACGGTAAGGTATGGGTGTGTATGTATACTGGCGTGGTGTAGACATGGAGGAAGGAACCAGCCCTCCATGATTTTAACATCGAGGTAATCTGATAGGCCATACTGTAATTTTGTTTAAAAAATAGATAATGTATTAAAAGGACAATTTGCATACAAACGATTCGTGATTATATTTGGCAGGTCATAATCGGACCAGCCTGACCGCTTCCCTCTGCTTTGCCATTTTCAGCACAACAAAATGAATAGGCCTTTTATTATTGTGCAGTTTGATCAAGGGTGGATCAAGAATTTTTCAAAGGGGGGGGGGGCAGAACAGTTTCAGAATAAATAAGCGAGTAGCACATAACATTGCACTAAAATAAAATAAAAAAAAATGAGTGGCAAAACGATGCGGGCACGTTCCCTCCCCTTCCACTGTTTGCACTCCCTCTCACCTACTGGATCCGGGCCTGTTGTATTATGCAGCCTACACTGGAGTAGGGCTACCCTCTTGTACGTAAAAAATACAGCATACTGTAAATACAGAAGGCCTAGCCTAGTTTAGCACGAGAGAAATGTTTCTCTGAATAAAATAGATGGATGCATGCATTACTGAGACGCGTTTACGTAAATTCGAAGTATTGATTGGTGTAGCTGGCTTCACCCTAAACTTAAACTTAATGCACTATGGCATTGCAGAAGAAAGCCATATTGATCCGACCCAGTTTCGAGAGAGAAGGTAGGCCCAGCTAACTAAACTAAACCTGAACCTAGGTCTACCTCTCATCATAGGATAGGCCAATTGGGCTGGGCTAGCACAGTATGATTAGTCCGAGCTTGCTTGTGCCGAGGCTTATCATTATCTTTACTTGTTCGATTTCTAAAACATGCTATTTATTGCTGATGTTTTGAGCTTAATGCAATGGGTACTCGATCGTAAGTGGTACAGGAACATGCTGCTCACTCATTTTGTTGACATGTGATGAGAGAAGCACTGCGTGATGACGTAATAAAGCTGCAAAATAGAGACTACTGTATTCTTTTACGGCCTGCCGTGTTTTTTTTTTTAGACCTAAGCACTGCAGTACAAAATCGATGGGGTACTGTATTTACGTGACGTAAACAACTCGCGCAACAGGTACTGATTTTCGGTTTTTTGTTTTTTTTTTGCTGTTTTTTCTTTGTTATATCCAATATCCAGCCTATAAAAGTAGCAGAATGTGGTCGTGACTTATAGAAACCCCAGAGTATGAGATATGAGCACATTCCTTCCAGCAGTTTCAGAGGAGACAGGTGAACTTACACTAGGGCCTTAGTAGAATTAATATACAGTATAGATAGACATAGATAGATAGATATTACGACCCGTGTGTGTGTGTGTGTTGTCATAGAGCATGCAAGTGTATTTTTCCACAGGTTGAAATTTGTATCGTACGATCATTTACTATCGGTTCAAAATATCATTTATCATACTATACAAACAAGTCTTAAAAATATTTAAAGTATTTCGATAGCTCTTAACCACAATGACATTTTCAATTCATGCTCCTTAGTAAAGGCCTACTGTAGGTCTAACTATTATTATTCCAATTTAATAAGTCCATATTTCTGATTGGTAAAATGGAAACAATATGGCTAAAATATTATGGTTAAGGTTTCAAATGTCAAGTAAAGATTATAAACATACACATATTTTTTCAGAAAATGTTACATTTCTTACATACAGTATGTTTATACAACACACACACCCACACATATATATATATATTACTACAGGATAAATTATCAAAGGTACATATACAGTGTTTAATAAGGACGTGATGTTCCATCACATTAGACATCGCGCATTTCACTAATTTCCGCCATTCAGTGCGTTTTTTAGCAAGTGCGTGCATAGACCCGTGTGTGACAAATCTGGTTTCCTTCTTGATGTTGGCCATCCATGTTGTTGTCAGCCACCCCTGCGGACGTTTTACCTTTCGCTCTGCTTCGTGGTATGCCAGTCTAGCTGGAGTGTGTTCATCTAAGCGGAGCAGGTGCCCATACCATATCAGCCTTCTTTTCTTTACTTTCTTACTCCATTCTTCTTCCCCTGTCTTTCTATCTCCACCCAGGTTCTTTTCAGCTACAAACAAAATGAAACAGCGAGCAACAAGATATATGGAATCCAATATAAAACACACTATTTATATACGCCGTATATATGACACAATCGACCTGAAGCCTCTGTTGTCTGATGGTTATGAGGCAGGTTTGAATCCTGTCAGAGGAATTTTATTACACAATTTCTTTATTCATTTATTTATAGGACTCCGTTCGTTGAGAGCTATGCTACACGATGTATTATTATGTCCTTTATTCAAACGCTGTATTTTACCCTTCTTTGATGATTTATAAATAATTTAACAGTATTAACGGCTATCTTGATTTATACATGCAATTATTTGTTTCTAGCCGTAACTTGTCTTAAAAGAGTGTATCTGGCGGTATTTGAATCTGTTCAACCATGAAGTCTCTGTGGTCAAATGATTATGACACTCGCCTTGACAGTGAGAGGTCGCAGTTCGAATCCCATCAAAAGCATTTTATTACACAATTTCTTTATTCATTTATTTATAAGTCTACATTCGTTGAGAGCTATGCTACACAATGTATTATTATGTCCTTTATTCGAACACTGTATTAATTTTTCTTTGATGATACAGAGGAAAAAATTGTTAGATGAACTTGGCAACACATGCTTTTTTTGGCCTTTATTACTGTACAATATAATTTCAGAATTTGTAAACAAAGTTCATTGCACAATTCATAATCTTTTTCTTAAATTTACTTTCATTATTAAAAAGTCATCTATCTTAAGTCAATATAGTTGATTAAGAAAGTAAACAGATAAATCAAAATCAAAATTTAACAAGTTACATATTATAATTATTAAACACTCAAAATATAGTTCATTAAATAGGAAGGCTCATTCATACTTTTTTTTAATGAATATTTTGTCAAATTCTGCAATGTGTGGAGAGCAGCCACACTTAAAATAACAGCTAGTAGAAAATACAATTTGGTGTCTAATCTGCTTAGCTAATATTTGGTTCTTGAATTGTTTGTGTGGTACTCTTCGATTTTGACTGCAAGATACACTTTAACATCTCCGAAAATAACAGTTTCTCCTTGATTCTGGGCATTCCATTATTGAACGTGTATAGATTGTTGCCCTTCGATATTAATACTACAGCTGGCACTGATACAACACACTTTGGTCAATAATATGGGCTCCAACTATAATCATCTGCTGGTCGTAGTTGACCGGTCACTAAAAGAATTATGTCCACAACCCACCAGATACCAAGTCCACCTAGGGTTAGTAGTTTGGCAACAGCAGTTCCAACGTGCCCTAAACAGAAGCGATCAACTCCAAAGAAACCCAATAAAATTGAAAACAGTAAAGTGGACACAAAATAATGATTATCATATCTGAAATTTAAAGTAAAATAAAACTATTTTATTATTTGTAATTTTTTAGGTCAAAAAATACAACGAAGACAGAATAAAATTCAATGTATCAATAATACATAACAAAATTAATGAAGTTATTTGATTTAAGTCATGCAAGTTAATATTGCTGTAAGGACAGAGCTAATAATACTATTCAACAGTAATCTAGAGGAACTCATAGCTGGAGCAAATGCAGAATTTGGCAGTAGGGGGTGCGTGGGAGTCAAGGGCACCTCAGCCCCACCATGATTGGGGCTGAGGTGGGAACATTTGGAGAATATGGTCCTGTATGTGCCCTGGAAATTGCACTCTCATACACTAAAAATCTTACTGGTACAAGACCTACATTCATATCAACAATACAATGCAAGAATTATTTTTTTTAATGCAATTTAGGGTGGGGGGTGCGATCTCACCGTCTGCATCTGCCCCTGCTTAGTTATGTGTGGAGCAACAAGGGTTTCCTGGTCAAGTGATTCTGCAAATTGTAATGTTTTCATTTAATTTTGTATTACTGCATGATGAGCTATCAAGTGTATACTGCATACATAGATTCTAGGCATCTGATTGGTTAAGAAGTGTGCAATAGAAAGTACTATCACCCTAATTGACAGTACTTTTTTGACCTGTTGCACGATGTGCAATTTCTAGATTTATGACTTGCACGAACGGTAAAGGAGACACGACCTCTACGATGCTGAGAGAGACAGGCCCTTGGTGTGTACTATCTTCATTACTTTTTAGGTCTCGTAGAATCTATTTATGAGGTATATAAAACAAATATTGATTCGGGGAACAGTGAAATCTATAGCCTCTCGGTGATGTGGAGAATGTAGACTAAGGTCTCCACATCACCTCGGGGCAATAGACTTCACTATTCCCCTCAAGAGCAGTCAATATTTGTATACTATTATCTGCCCAAAACAAACAATTATTATTGTTGTTAGCCATTCTTTTCTGGATTATTTAGCAACCACTGACAGTAAGAAATCATTGTAAAGTTCTTTCTGCAAATAATTTTAATGATATTATATATTCCACCTGAATATATTAAAGAATGTAAATGGCAGGACTACTTAACCTTCCCCAACCCACCAAAAAAAAATAAATAAATAAATAAAATAAATAAATTTAAAAAAAATAAAAATTGGGAGTTGCGTTAAGTGAGTTGCTGTTCCAGCACATTTGGTAATCAAATCGGTAAGTTGAACATTTAGCTTACTGGCACTTTTTCCCTTGGTTGGTTTCATAACTAATTTCTAATTATAGAATTTAATTTTCTATATTGAATACACAGTAGACTTACTTTACACAAGGTACAGTTTGGTTGAATTCCCTAGATCCATAGCATTGGATACCTGCTAGAGGGCGACATATCACTTTAGTTGTTTCAACATCTTGATATTTCACTTTTCCATACTTAAAAATAAAAACAATCATAAAATTAATTTTCATTCCAAATAAATTAACAACATATTGTTGCTAAATTGGATGTCTGTATAAAGGGTGAATTATATATTTTTAGTTTGTTTTAGCATGTAGTTTAACTTGCCATTTCGAAGTTTAGAAGATGGCCATCTGAAATTGTGGGGTGGGGGGAAAAAGTCATATCCCTTTTTTAGTCTTATTTCAAGTCGGGTTCTGGAGGGAAATAAAGTCTTATATGCTGTAACTGATTTTCCTATAAGCACTAAAATGTGTTTTATGAAAAAATTGGGAATGGTTAATAAGATACAGACTTTTGAACATTTAAAAACTTGGTGAAAAAGGGGCTTTACTCTATGAATTATAAAACAGGAAGGGAATATATGACAAGCTTTACAGTATTTTGCCAATCTGATACCATTATTAGTATACCCTGTAGTACGCAAATTTGCAATTCCAAAATTTAAAATGGGGGGAGTGTCTGTTTTATTCACTATATATCATGTTTCACTACACTACATGATTCCTTAGATTCAACATTGTTTGGATAGTTTATATACCTGTTTACAACCACCATCTTCTGTTGTTTCATTTCCTTCTTCTATACTTTTTGGCTGATCGCATTCAAAAAACTCATCTGGCCTGTAAATACAAATATAAAACAAAATTATTTTTGTCTTTCATTTTAAATGTTTATTCAATCTTAAAATGCAATATCCATGGCTTTACTGTACCTCTGGGCGACACTTTTTTATTCCTTGTTTCGCATACTTATTTTTTTTAAAGATCATCAGAGGAGGGCGGAATGAAAATAAAAATAAAATTTTATTGGGATAGTTGGATGCTTCAACTCTGTATAATTTAGGTATGTTAAAACCGTGACTTCAATGTTTTGGTCACGTCTTCACACAGTGGGTTTGCACTGCCTGTGACTATTTTTACGAGTCCTGAAGACAGCTCCCAATGCTATTCTTACGATGGTCACTAGCACATGCGCGATGCGTGATAGCGTCCCTCATCGCGGGGAAAAATAAAAAAGTCTTGAACTGGCTTGGTAGATGACAGCCTATGTAGCGGAAGAGCTAGGAGTGAACTACATGTACGCAGCTAGGAATAGCGTAGGCCTACATTGTAGGCTTTCATACTTGTATATGCTCCCTGGTCTGGGGTGGCAGTATAAAACATGAATTTTTCAATTTTGTAAAACACAAAAATTAAACATGAAAAATTAATTAATGTGTAGCCTGGGCCTCCCCCAAACTATATATAGGCTTAACGGTCAAAAAGCCTACAAGATTGTTCGATGTTTAATTTTGTGAATGCGGGTATTCCTGGAAATTCATTACCAATTATTTTTATTTGATTACTGATATTACAGTTTATTAATTGGTGTTATTTTTCTCTTTTACAGAAACAACGCAAATGTAAGTCGGTTGGTTTGAGATCAGTGATAAAAGTTATTGTTTGTCAGACGTTTGTTTTCTTGTTTGTTGCATTTCCATTACCTTAATGTTCTAATCATATGTTTTCATTTTAGTATGAAACAGTACTGTATCTATCCTGATCATAAGGAACAGTTGGTTTTAACGGAGTTAAACCAGGTTAAACAAGAAATAAATAAATAGTACTGTGTGTTCTGTATTGAAAACTATGTTCTTTTCTTGCAGTCCCAGAAGTGAAGTGCGATCGGACATATACAGTACATTTTTTTTTATACAGTAGTAACTTTTCAATTTATGAATGCTTCATAATAAAGGCCAATGTGTTTGTTACAATATTGAATTAATTTGTTCAATCAAATATGCATTGATAGGCTATCTGATTTTTGTAAAATAGGGCCTATATGCAATAAGAAAGTATAATACATACACAAGTATTGAAGTACACGCCATCGTGTACTTCAATACTTGTGACAATAATTAATAATTATTAGGTAAACGCACGTACGACATGTTCACTACCACTACATGCGTTGCATCTAAAAATAGCCAGTCGTCTATGTTTAGCATCTACCCTGTGGAAGTGCACCCACTTTCCTGAAGCTGGCGTGCAAAAATGTGTCTGCTTCACCCTCAAAAATACTGTGGAATACAGTATTTTTATAGTACATGATCCAAGCAATTAGTACAGGTAATAGGCCTCATCAGAGTTAATTTACAGTTTTAATAAACATGTGTGTATTATTGGTGTATTTTAAACAGTAATCAGCCTACCTATGTATCCCAAAATGGAAATAAAAGAAGGAAGTACAAAACTTGTTTGAGCTTTACCTAAAGAGTACCGTTGGAACAGGCGTGGGAACCTTTTGGGGAACTTTAATAGTCCATCCCCTTTATCAAAGGGGCAGCGCTAGCGGGGCCCAGAGGGTCAAAGGGCTTCCGTCCAGGATATTTGGACCCCCTGTCAGGGAATTTCCAGCAAGGTCGTTGGGGAAAAATAAAATCTCGAGCGCCGAAATTACGATTTAAGCATGCCTTAATAAGCTGTCAAATTGTAAGGATTAAAAACTGTGTAGTGTGGGGAGTGCTACGGTATGTGCGAGGTATTGTATATCGTAATTACGATGGTATGGGTTGCAGTGGTGGTGCCAGCTCTTCCCGGACTGGGGGCTGGTACTTTTGACAGGATAAAAAGATCCTATAATTAACACAAAATGTTATTTTTGAATAAAGAAAAAAATTCTACAAATTTTATCGGGGAGCTTAGACCCTTCGTCGGGAATTCCTGGCGCTGCCCTACTTCATCAAATCACAGTAGGCCTATATTTTATTTTTATTTATACATAGGCCTATATTTAATATTATAAACATGATATGGAAAGGCAGCAAACAAAAAAACAATCATATGCAAAACAAATGACATGCTAATTTCATAAATCTCCATTTTATTAGCATTTTAAACAACATGGTCAAATAATATCGGGAAACGCAACAATGACAATATGTGTCTCAGAGTCAAACCAATCGACTTGCATTTGCATTGTTTCTGTAAAAAGAGAAAAACACCAATTAATAAACTGTAATATTATCAAATAAAAACTAGATTTGAACTCGTCACTGAGGACGAGTTAGGTGATCCGCCGTACTTTGACCCTCACGAAGCACGCACGGTTCTGATTGGAAAATATTATATGCTAAAACATGCTCTATTTAAGAGTAATTTTGAGCATTTTAAAAGGAATTTTAAAGGAAAAGAGTAATTTTGAGCATTTTGAAGACTTAAGAATGTGTACACATACGTCTTAACGTCCTTGCGCACGGTAGTATTAATACAGTGTCACAAACCCAACACATGTAACCGAAACATAAGTTCCAGCTTCAGTACGTGCTGTGGGCGTGGAAATGAGCGTAAATTTTGGAAAGTTTTGGAATATTCAAAATGACCTGAAACGTGCTTTAAATTATCTGAAAAGTGATATTAACAATTTTAAAATGTTAACGCACAAGTACGAAGACCTTATACGATGTGCCTGACAAACCTTGTCAAGTTTAATTTAAAACCCCCTGTTGGTTGGTAATGCCACACGAATTTTGCCTTTACAGTATACGAACTATCGGTCTGATAGTGTCGAAATTCAGTCTGCCGCCCTCTTTTTTCAATGTGTTTACATCTTTTAAGAAAGAAAGATGAGAAGGCTCCAAAAAAGCATTCTTTTTGAACATGATGACGTCATCAAAATAAAAAATAAAGTGACACTTCCGAAAGAGAATTGATTTAGCTATAACATACTCACAGGTGGGAGACAATCAATCAAGATAAGCGAGTACGTTCAAAGGAGTATATAAAGTAATAACGAAATAAATACAAATTCAATTTTTTCTTAANNTCTTAATTCAAATGGCAATATGATGACGTCACAATGTCCGATCAGCCAATATGATCTATAAAATCGTATCTACAACTCATGTGCTTTCATAATATGTAATAAAAATTGGGGGTCACCTTTCATCCTATGGAGCTATAAGTGATTAAAAATATTCATGGTTTTATGCATGTAAATGTTGACGCACGCGTACGCGCACATTAAGTCGCGCGAACGGAAAATTAAGGTACCTAACATTCAACCTTGACCTGAAGATTATGCTCACTTAATATGATTCAGAAATGACGAATGGTTAAGATGATATGGGCGCATCAACGTTTTGAGGAAAGAAAGATGTGGGGGTCAGAAAAAACAATTTTTTTTACCATGATGACGTCATCAAAATGTAAAACCAAGTCAAATATATGAAAGAGAATTGTCTCAGCTATAACTTACTCAAAGTTGGAAGACGATCAATTAAGGATAAGCGAGATACGCTCAAATGCGTATTTTCAAAAATGACGTCATAGCTATAATTCACTTTTGTTGAATTCAGATGCCAATATGATGACGTCACAATGTCCGATCAGCCATTTTGATCTATAAAATCATATTTACAACTTATGTGCTTTCAAAATATGAAATAAAAATTGGGGGTCACCTTTCAACCTAAGGAGCCAAATCCGCGCAAAGATACCTACATTTGATGCGCACGTACGACATTGCTATTGGCCATAAGATGACCAAAAAGGATGGAAATCTGTGGAAACAATGTCAGGAACCCAAATTATGTAAAAAAAACCTAATTTCTAACTTCCATACGTACTACGCAAGTAAAAGTGGGCGCGCGTAGTTGAAAATTATGAAAAATTTTGAAATGCTCAAAATGGCCTGAAACGTGCTCCAATTTAGTCAAAAAGTGATTTCAAGCATTTTGAAATTTTGACGCATGCGTGCGCGCGCGTTATTAAGCGCACGCGTAAAAGTAAGGTACAGTACATTCAACATTAACCCAAAGTTAATGCTCACTTAATACGATTTCGAAATGGCAATTTGTTAGGCTGATATGCTCGATAATGTAAAAACGCTAAATCGCACGTAGATGACGTCATGCAACACTGAGCGCGTTGAAAAGCTTACCATGACTATTCCAGACCAAGCCAAAGGTTCGCTGACAGCGATTGTGCGGTAACTCGTGGCAGTTTTTGAGATATCGTGCGAACAGAAAAGGGGAGAAAGAAAGAATAAAAAAAAGATGATGATGATCCTGACAATAACAATAGGTGATCCGCTAACGTTAGCGGATCACCAATAATTGGTAATAAAATTTCAGGAACCATCGAGTGGGGATTCGCATTCACAAATTTGAACATGAAAACAAACAGTTAGGCCTATATCGTTTGGCGATAAATAGGCCCTAGGCTCACATACATTTTTCATGTTTAGGCCTAATTTTTGTGTTTTACAAAATTCATTTTTTATATATATACTTCCACCCACCCAAGACCAGGGAGCTGTTATAAAAGTATGAATGTAGGCCTACAATATATACGCTATTCCCAGCTGCGTACATGTAGTTCACTCGTAGCTACCCCGCTGCATAGGCTGGCATCTACCAAGCCTGTGTGACCTTTATCTGGGCCTAGGCTAGATTTAGCGTCGCGGTTCGCTCAGTTCAAGACTTGTTTATTTTCCCCTGCGGCGAGGGACGCTAACGCTTTGTAAGAATAGCATTGGGAACTATCTTCACGAATCGTCGTAAAAATAGTCACTGCGTTAAAAAAATTGTTAAAACGCATTTCTGATTAAATGTCAGGCATTAATATGCAGAATAAAGGTTAAAGAAAGGTCACACATTTGTTTTGCGTTCATCCATTGTATATTTACAATGTAGCTGACGTCTGAAGTTTATACTCGAATAAAATCTACTTTTTTAGTTGAACAGTGAATATACTTTTCTAATGATTAAAAGTACATAGATAGATAAGTAATTAACGTTTTGCCGGTACTAGGGCATTTCGCCGAATGCCAGTTTGCCAATGAACGTTTGGCCGACAGACAGTTGACCGAAAGAAAATTCACTGACACCGGAATTCGCCAAAATAGAATTCGCAGACTGGATGATTCGCTGACAGCCAATTTGCCACAACCAATTCACCGACAGACATTTCGCCGACAATTTATTTTTGTGATGTGATTGATGTTTCTTTGACAGATTTTTTTTTTTTTTTTTGTGGAGGACTGGATCGTCATGGAAAGTCGTTATTTATATATATACAGTATCCATACATGCAGACACTCTTTCAATATAATAATTATGCAACACAAGATTCTGCCAAAAATATTACATACAGGCCTATAATAAACACATGTTCATCTATATTTTTATTAAATATTTAAGTACTTTGAAAATCATGCGACTATACAATTAGAGCAATGATGGTTTGAATTACTTTAATTGATAATAATGTTTAAATTGGATTATACAGGCCTACTGTACTTGTGCGAGGAATATATATATTGACATGCTCATAAGTTTTAAAGCCTAGTTAGGCCTGCTTTAATTAAAATACAATGCCAAAAGCACCGAATTTAGCTGTTGGCAAGCATATTTTGATTAAAATGGACACTGTCGATGAAACCTCTGTCAGCAAGCTGTCCGTCGACAAAACATCCTGTCAGATAGATTCAGAGAGGCTGTCTGACAGGGTCAGAAAATTCCAGAGTGTATCTATAATTTAACCACAAATTTTCCACTTTTCACTGCCTCAATTCTATTTATCACAGTTTTGTGTTTGTAGTTCGAAACACACACTATTCTATTATACCACTCAGCCATACCAGGGAACAGTTAAATTACTTGTAAGGCCATGTAAAATAAAACAATTGGTTAGCATCCTTATGTTATCAATTTTCATGTTAGGGAGGGAGGTTTTTTTTTTTTTTTTTTTTGATCGAACATGAAAAAAGAGTTTCGCAAGGAAAAACAGCAAAAAAAGGAGAATAAAACAACAGAGACCAAAATTACATACAAGCATCTATAGCAAGCAGAAACTTTACCTATGAATAACAGCGTCATAATGCAATTATCTCTATATATTATCATGCACAATTCACTCCTCAACACAACAGGCATAATGGATACCATATGTGGCTACAGTATAGGCCTATAGAACAACAGTAGAGCATAGAACTGCAAGTGGACTGGCTAGTGTGCGGACGGGTGGTAAACAAACCTATATTAAATTGAGTTTGTGAGTGTATAGTTAAAAAAAAAAAA
>NW_022719802.1:622977-630206 GCF_011630105.1 Anneissia japonica
ATACAAATACAACAAAACTTTAACTTTCCAGTAGGATGGCTCAGGCCTCGCCTGGAGTCAGGTAGTAGGCCCAGCCTAGACTAGTAGAGGCTTGGCCTATTTTTAAGTTCTTACTTACAGAGGCCTACCTTTTTAACAATATTCTACCCTAAAGGCCTAAATATGTGTAGCAGCTAGTGGTGAGCAAGGTTCCAAGTAGGCCTATAACCTACGGTTATCAGTCCATGTCGTTCTCAGCAGGCAGAAACTATTATACTAACTGTTTTAATTCAAGTAGGTAGCCAAAAGGGAGCTGGAGCTTGTTCTAGTCGAGACATCCGCATCTTCAATTTTGAAAATTTACCAAGACTCATTAATATGCATGAAGTTAGACAATCACGTGATTTACAAAATCAGTCATGCATACGATATCCCACATCAAATTTGATGTGGGAAATTGCACGCATGAATCGTTTGCCCAGGCCCTAATTCGAAAAAAAAGAAATCGAGTATGGGACGCCAATTAAATTAGGTATGGCGCGCACTAAGTGCAATAAAGAGTGAGTAACCTAAAATTAGGGCCTGGAACCCAGGCTAGGTAGATGACAGCCTATGTAGCGGAAGAGCTAGGAGTGAACTACATGTACGCAGCTAGGAATAGTGTAGGCCTACATTGTAGGCCTTCATACTTGCATATGCTCCCTGGTCTGGGGTGGCAGTATAAAACATAAATTTTTCAATTTTGTAAAACACAAAAATTAAACATGAAAAATTAATTAATAATAATGTGTAGCCTAGGGCCTCCCCCAAACTATATATAGGCCTAACGGTCAAAAAGCCTACAAGATTGTTCGCATGTTCAATTTTGTCAATTTCGTGAATGCGAATCCCCTCGATAGTGGGTATTCCTGGAAATTTATTACCAATTATTTTTATTTGATTACTGATATTACAGTTTATTAATTGGTGTTATTTTTCTCTTTTACAGAAACAACGCAAATGTAAGTCGATTGGTTTGAGATCAGTGATAGAAGTTATTGTTTGTCATATGTTTGTTTTCTTTGTTGCATTTCCATTACCATTAATGTTGTAATCATGTTTTCATTTTAGTACGTAACAGTACTCTATCTATCCTGGTCATAAGGAACAGTTGGTTTAAACGGTTAAACAAGAAATAAATAAATAATGTAGTACTGTGTGTTCTGTATTGAAAACTATGTTCTTTTCTTGCAGTCCCAGAAGTGAAGTGCGATCGGACGTATACAGTACATTTTTTTTATACAGTAGTAACTTTTCAATTTATGAATGCTTCATAATAAAGGCCAATGTGTTTGTTACAATATTGAATTAATCTGTTCAATCAAATATGCATTGATAGGCTATCTGATTTTTGTAAAGTAGGGCCTATATGCAATAAGAAAGTATAATACATGTGCAAGTATTGAAGTACACGCCATCGTGTACTTCAATACTTGTGACAATAATTAATAATTATTAGGTAAACGCACGTACGACATGTTCACTACCATTACATGGGTTGCATCTAAAAATAGCCAGTCGTTTATGTTTAGCATCTACCCTGTGAAAGTGCACCCACTTTCCTGAAGCTGGCGTGCAAAAATGTGTCTGCTTCACCCTCAAAAGTACCGTGGAAATTTGTTTGTGGGAACATAACGATTCTTTCTGATACAGTATTTTTATGGTACATGATCCAAGCAATTAGTACAGGTAATAGGCCTCATCAGAGTGAATTTAGAGTTTTAATAAGCATGTGTGTATTATTGGTGTATTTTAAACAGTAATCAGCCTACCTATGTATCCCAAAATGGAAATAAAAGAAGGAAGTACAAAACTTGTTTGAGCTTTACCTAAAGAGTACCGTTGGAACGGGTGCGGGAACCTTTTGGGGAACTTTAATAGTCCATCCCCTTTATCAAAGGGGCAGCGCTAGCGGGGCCCAGAGGGGCAAAGGACCCCAGTCTGGGACATTTGGACCCCCTGTCGGAGAATTTCCAGCAGGGTCGTTGGGGAAAAATAAAATCTCGAGCGCCGAAATTACAATTTAAGCATGCCTTACTAAGCTGTCAAATTGTAGGGATTAAAAACTGTGTAGTGCGAGCAGTGGGGGTTGCAGTGGTGGTGCCAGCTCTTCCCGGACTGGGGGCTGGTACTTTTGACAGGATAAAAAGATCCCATAATTAACACAAAATGTTATTTTTGAATAAAGAAAAAAAATTCTCCTACAAATTTTATCGGGGAGCTTAGACCCCCTCGTCGGGAATTCCTGGCGCTGCCCTACTTCATCAAATCACAGTAGGCCTATATTTTATTTTTATTTATACATAGGCCTATATTTAATATTATAAACATGATATGGAAAGGCAGCAAACAAGAAAACAATCATATGCAAAACAAATGACATGCTTATTTCATAAATCTCCATTTTATACAACATGGTCAAATAATCGGGAAACGCAACAATGACAATATGTGTCTCAGAGTCAAACCAATCGACTTGCATTTGCATTGTTTCTGTAAAAAGAGAAAAATAACACCAATTAATAAACTGTAATATTATCAAATAAAAATAATTGGTAATAACATTTCAGGAACCGGCCATCGAGTGGGGATTCGCATTCACAAAATTGAACATGAAAACAATTTTGTAGGCTTAGCTGTTAGGCCTATATATCGTTTGGGGATAAATAGGCCCTAGGCTCACATACATTTTTCATGTTTAGGCCTAATTTTTGTGTTTTACAAAATTCATTTTTTATATATATATACTGCCACCCACCCAAGACCAGGGAGCTGTTATAAAAGTATGAATGTAAGCCTACAATATGTACGCTATTCCCAGCTGCGTACATGTAGTTCACTCCTAGCTAACCCGCTGCATAGGCTGGCATCTACCAAGCCTGTGTGGCCTTCCTCTGGGCCTAGGCTAGATTTAGCATCGCGGTTCGCTCAGTTCAAGACTTGTTTATTTTCCCTTGCGGTGAGGGACGCAATCGCGTCGTAAGAATAGCATTGGAAACTATCTTCACGACTCGTCGTAAAAATAGTCACTGCGTTAAAAAAATTGTTAAAAATGGATTTCTGATTAGATGTCAGGCATTAATATGCAGAATAGGTTAAAGAAAGGTCAAACATTTGTTTTGCGTTCATCCATTGTATATTTACAATGTAGCTGACGTCTGAAGTTTATACTCAAATAAAATCTACTTTTTTAGTCCAACAGTGAATATACTTTTCTAATGATTAAAAATACATAGATAGAAATAATTAACATTTTGCCGGTACTAGGGCATTTCGCCGAATGCCAGTTTGCCAACGAACGTTTAGCCGACAGACAGTTGACCGAAAGAAAATTCACTGACACTGGAATTTGCCAAAATAGAATTCGCAGACTAGACGATTCGCCGACAGCCAATTCGCCGACAACCAATTCGCCGACAACCAATTCACCGACAACCAATTCGCTGACAGACATTTCGCCGACAATTTATTTTTGTGATGTTGTGATTGATGTTTCGCTGACAGATTTTTCTTCTTTTTTTTTTTTTTTTTGTTTTTGTGGAGGACTGGATCGTCATGGAAAGTCGTTATTTATATATATACAGTATCCATACATGCAGACACTCTTTCAATATATTAATTATGCAACACAAGATTCTGCCAAAAATATTACATACAGGCCTATAATAAACACATCTATATTTTTTATTAAATATTTTTAAGTACTTTGCGACTGTACAACTCGAGCAATAATAGTTTGAATTACTTTAATTGATAAATAATGTTTAAATTGGATTATACAGGCCTACTTGTGCGAGGAATAGATATATTAACATGCTCATAAGTTATTTAATACAATGCCAAAAGCACTGAATTTAGCTGTTGGCGAGCATATTTCGATTAAAATGGACACTGTCGATGAAACCTCTGTCAGCAAGCTGTCCGTCGACAAAACATCCTGTCAGATAGCTTCAGAGAGGCTGTCTGACAGGGTCCGAAAATTATTTACAAGAGACATAATAGATCACAATACAAATAATTATGAAACCATTTACCGATTTATTTCTGAGAAGACTTGAAAGATTTACATGTAAAAAACAAAATTTCCTATAAAAAAAAAAGTGTCATGTTTCATTGCTTCAGGTACAAAATATGTCCAGAGTGTATCTATAATTTAACCACAAATTTTCCACTTTTCACTGCCTCAATTCTATTTATCACAGTTTTGTGTTTGTAGTTCGAAACACACACTATTCTATTATACCACTCAGCCATACCAGGGAACAGTTAAATTACTAGTAATTTAACTGTTTCATGGTCATACTTGTAAAAATATCAATTAACCATTCATGCTTTATCATTACTATAATTGTCACCATGGGATTTTATAAATACCACAAAACCTCAATTTGAAGTTAAATGGATTTAATTAAATAAATCACGAGATGAAGCCCATCTTAAATTGAAGCCCCCTCTTTAGTTTGTAAAATTTGCCTCGAAAAAAGGAATGGGATTCTTTTCAAAGTAGCATAGGCTTTTTTTCGAAACAGTAAATACACTTCATGGATTTCAAAAAACAAAATAAATTGAAAACAAGCTTGGTTTATACAATTTTGGTGATTTAATGACAGTTAAATACACTCCATGATATAGATTGATGTTACAATGACCCTATTTATTATATCATAGTACGAATTTACAAAATTTACAGCATTCAATAATTCTCACTTAAAAATTGTACAGGTACTATGTACATATTAACAATACAATAGAAAAAATGTTTTTTAACACAATTTAAAGGTGGGGGTGCGATCGCATTGTTGCAGCCCATGTATCCGCCCCAGATTATTATGGCCCTTCCATTATTATAAAGAATAGGTTTCCAGAATAAAATAATTCTTTCACGATTTAAAAAGTGACCTACTAATTCTTCTTATCATGAACTTTTAGCTCTATCACAGTATGGGCTTTAAAAATACAGAATTCTTTAAAAATTACTTTCCAAACATAAAGCACTAGTGCGTACATCGGCGTTCCATACTGAGGCTGTTTATCGTGTTCTGAAATGCATAACAATATGGCGCGACCAAAATGATATGTATAAATTTATTCATCATACCTTTCGTTTAAGTCAAATACAGTCTGAGTTAGGCCATGCCCTCCAAATTTTGACCACATTTGGGGCCTGAAAATTTGAGACGGTATATCACTATTAGGGCCCGGGGACAGGGTTTGGTCTCTAAACTCAAAATACAGACCATGGCCTAGTTCAAAAAACAACAGGGGCCTGCCCTATGCCTCAAAAATCATTAGGAGTAATAAAACAAGACCGCACCCAGCACCCTACCCCCACCCTCACCAATAGGCTCCTACATGGGCCTACTTTACTACGCTGCACTTAAATAATATATAGGCCAAAGTGAGAGCTAGGTTTTAGGCCTAATTTAGTACATTTTTGTGTAGGCCTGCTGGCCAAGCCCGTACTAGGCTAGTGTGTAGTGCCTAGCTCGCAAGAGGCTCTGAGGTAGCCTATAGGCCTGGCCTGGGCTAGCCTATGCAGGTTAGTACTCACAAATTCGAACAAAGAATTAGCGCTGATTCTGGTTGATATGTAACGCCACAACTTTCATTTAAGCACTCTGTTGCCTCGGGTACATCTATGTGCATTATATAACATCTTATAATACACATGTGTGAGAATAATACTAGCAACGTTCGTAGGCCTAAACCTAAACATGAGTGAGCCATCATGTTGGTTTTGATCGTTTCGGATACGATACGATTAGGCCTAGGAAGGTTCAATCATGGAGGATATTTCCTCCATTGTTCAATTGTGTTTTGCTGCAGTGACACTTCGCTGCTGCCCAGGGTTGCCAGATAGTCGCGACAGGCTTCACGGCCAAACACACGCCATCTCACGGCCAAATTCGGCCAAACTTTTTTTCGATATGGGCCAAAATTCGGCCAGATTTTAATCCGATTACAAGACAACAGTGGGTAAATTCATTTGAAATACTACAAAAATTATACGAAAATCAGCGGTCATTCGTTTGAAATTGAAGAAATTCAAATGATATACACAGAACAATGTTTAAAATAAATAGCCTATGTTCTCAAGTTGCTGGCATGCAGGCCAATTCAGGGGCAAATCTAGATGTCCGAAAGGGGAAGGGCTGGGGCCGACAAAAGGGGAGGGGGTGCGAAAGTGGGTCCGATCGAGATAACACCATCTTAGAAGACAGCAGTGGGTACATTCATTTGAAATACTACAAAAATTATACGAAAATCAGTCATTCGTTTGAAATTGAAGAAATTCAAATGATATGTCACCGAACAATGTTAAAAATAAATAGCCTCTTGCTGGCATGCAGGCCAATTCAGGGGCAAATCTAGATGTCCGAAAGGGGGAGGGCTGGGGCCGAAAAAAAGGGGAGGGGGCGAAAGAGGGTTCGATCGAGATAACACCATCTTAGAAGACAACAGTGGGTACATTCATTTGAAATACTACAACAATTATACGTAAATCAGCGGTCATTTGTTTGAAATTGAAGAAATTCAAATGATATACACACAGAACAATGTTAAAAATAAATAGCCTATGTTCTTTAGTTGCTGGCATGCAGGCCAATTCAAGGGCAAATCCAGTGATATCCGAAAGGGGAGGGCCGGGGCCGAAAAAGGGGGAGGAGGAGAAAGTGGGTTCGATCGAGATAACGCCATCTTAGAAGACAACAGTGGGTACATTCATTTGAAATACTACGAAAATTATACGAAAATCAGCGGGCAAATCCAGAGATGTCCGAAAGGGGGAGGGCCCCATTTAAAATCACAATATTAAGCTTGATCTAAATTTGATTTAAATGTATTCAATATATTAATGTACATTGTAGTCGATCTATAGCAAAAAATTAAGGGCCTGTTATTGACAAATCCGTGGCTCTCTTTAATAATTAGAATTAATTAAGTTACATAGTTGAGTAACACAAAATGGCGTTAAAACAAACCTATGAAAACTTCAAATACTTTTTATCTAAACTTCTAAATTCGCCTCTGAATGTTATTGTCGCAGCAATAAATCAATGTTGCTATCAAAATTATCTTCTTCATTCTCATATGCAATCTAACTCCAGAGTAACTTCGAAGAAGTCTCTGCAAAACTTGCTTGAAATTGGAGGTGCCATCGGACCCGAATGATCACATCGAGCATTTATATATGGCGCTCTACATAAAGA
>NW_022719802.1:631775-633731 GCF_011630105.1 Anneissia japonica
TTCGGATTGGACTTCTTGACCAGCGTCTGTCTCTTATACACATCTAGATGTGTATAAGAGACAGATTAGATAGTGCTCATCGCACCACCGGACATAATTATCTATTTCATTTTTTTTCATTCAATCATTGGTATACAGGCAGAAAAGTATGGAGGACAACACACACCCTTGTGGTGCTCCTGTACTATTTGTTCTTAGAGTAGACTTGATATATATATTTTTTTTTTAAATATACATTATCCTTAATACTTAAGAAATAAATAGAAAGGCTTGAGATGTAGCAGGTGAAAACGGCAATAACCAAAATGGCAATGAACCAAAACGGCAATGACAAGTACCAGAATGGCATCTGAGACCAATGCAAAGGAGAGAAATCAATGCCAAGGTTAGCAAGCGCCACAGGACGTGGGCCCCAGTTTAAAAATTTCTGAATCGTTTTGAAATTGTCTCGATAGGCAAATTGAATATTGCCATGAGGTCTTTTTCCCACTTTTAATGTTTATTATTAATATTATTTCGCATTTTTTTACTTTTATGACATAAATTGTTTAGCCTCATTTTGTATGTATTTTTAAAGTTGTATTTGTTTAAATGTTTTAGGTCTACTGCTTTTATATTTTTTCCCCCCAATCTTTTTAATATTCAATTATTATTATTATTATTATTATTATTATTATTATTATTATTATTATTATTGTTATTATTATTATTATTATTATTATTAATGATTTTTTAATATTCAATTATTATTATTATTATTATTATTATTATTATTATTATTATTATTATTATTATTATTATTATTATTAATGATTTATTGTTATTATTGTTATTGATATTCTTGCTGCTGCTAGTGTATTTAGACTGGTTTTTACCATATTTAATCTTAGTACACTTTCATGTTTATAATTAGTTAATTTCTTTCTCGTTTTTACTTTTGACATAAATTGTTTAGCATCGTTTTGGTCTTGCCGTTTTGACTTATAAATTACCATTGTGGTCTATTACCATTTTAAATCAAAAAGTGTTGCCATTTTGGTCATTGCCGTTTCGACTTACTTATTGCCATTTTGTCCAGAAACCGGTTGAGATCAAACCAGTGAGAATTTTTTGTTTGTTAAATAAAATTAGATTTATGCTCGTTTTTGTGTAATATATACCATATATTGTTGTATGATTGTTATAGTTAAAACACTTGAAGAAATGTGTAAAATGGAATCAAAATTGGAACTAATAACATAAAATACGAACCACCTCTAAATCGCTGGGTTACGTTTAAAGTAGAACTAGGAGAATCCTCTATCTCCGAATGAAACAAAAATTCCTTAGAAATTTTTTAATCTGCTATGCAAAAAATAAATTGCCATATTTTTCTACTGAGGCCTCCAGTTAGTATACTCCACCATTTTTTAGAAATTTCATCTCAAAAACCAGACATTGTATGCAGTACAATACTGGAAAGTTACAATTGCATAGTCAAAAATGAGATTGACTTAGAAATTATTTGAGTTAGGCAAAGTCGACTTGTAAGTTTAACTGTACAGCATAATAATGAAATAGTGTTTTTGGTATCTTCCATTTCATTGTGGAGAATGGCAATAAGAATTTATCTGTATGACTGTCTTTATACTTTTGTTAAACTCAGGTTCCTCAGCCCCCCCCCCCCCCCCCCCATGTCCATGATTTTGTTATATTAAAGAGTATCAACTTGTAAGTACTGTAAAAGACATCTTTCAATCATTATGCAATCAAATATGGTTTTAATAGGGTTATATCACAGATCGTGGACATAAAGGTCATTTAGGACCGGCAATATTTAAACAGTAAATTGACCAATTTTGCAGAGAGCATTTCACCTAATTCTGCAGCGTGAGTAGTGTTTTCAAGTACTTATTGCAGTGGGAAACAGGATTTACAGAATTTTAACAAGTACAAATTGTGACTAAAAAAAGAAAT
>NW_022719802.1:633797-640102 GCF_011630105.1 Anneissia japonica
CACCATCCTGTTATCAATCAATCAATCATTTATTAGAACATACACCTTTAGTTCGGTGGCACTCAAAATCATTTGGTGCGTTCAAAGTGAATTAAAATTCTTAGCTACAAGTACAAAAAAAAAAAATTAAAAAAAAAAATTAAAAATTACAAAACAAAACAAGGGAATCTTAAGTAAAAATGAAATAAACACAAGTGAGTAGTGCTGCTGATGAGGCAAGTAGCTCCCCGAAAAACATGACAAGGAAATACAACCTGCCTTGCCTGTCACAAATTTTGAAGGGCCACCTGTACCATCAACAAACTCAACAATAATGTTAAGGCAAACAAAATTAATTAGTTCAAAAAAAAAAAGGAAAAGACAGTAATACAGATACTTAATCTACGATAAAGTTTGCAAGTGCTTCAATTCAGATCTTTTTCTCCACACTCGTTTTCCATAACTTTTACAAAATTCATAAAAGTATTTCTCTACTTCATTTGTCATGGAAAGAGCAGTGGAGCCTAGGACGTGGCTTAATTTAATATCAATATTAGCACTTAAAAATTGATCCCAAACATCGATGTTATGACTACTTAATTTATATTCAAGTTTATTTAACTCCTATAAACGTATGTTTTGGAGAGCGGGACAAGAGAATAAGAAGTGTCTTATGTCTTCTTCATTATTTGTATTGCAAAGAGTACATAAGCCATTCTTGTCTTCAGACCATCTAGAAATTCTACTATCAAGGGGCAATGTATTGGCTGTCATTTCAATGATACACCTTCGAAATCCAATTTATCTAATAGATAATTTTCTAATTTAATTGTATCTTTAAGTAATGAATAGTTGGTGAGTGAGGCCTTACTTTCAATGTCCTCTCTCCAGTTTTCTTTTTGAAAACTGGAGAGAACAGTAAGCCATTAAGTGTGATGAGATAATGGAGGCAAAATACCTTTCATTAAGAAATACAGAAAATTGATGTGAAAATTTGCTGTTTACATTCAATAAATTGTATTTATTCAGGCAAAGTAACCAAACTTATATTTTTATTTGTTTCAGGTCGTTGGATTTTATATGGCAGCCAATTCCAGCAGTCCATAACAAGCTTGTTTTTGCTGTACCTACACTGTACATTTTCATCCTGAATTAATTTTGTAATCACATTTTAAATCAGTAAGCTTCTGTGTTAACATTTTTCACAGGTGCCTTTTTATCAGGCATTTAAACAAAGAGACATGTACAAATAGGCTAGAATAGCAGTTTTTGGACCAGTTCTCTAAATTTCATCTGATATTGAGTGCACAAAGTTACCGATACAAGTTTTATACATATTTTACTGTATGTACAATATAAACAATAAACTATCCTATTGTGGGAGGCACATTTATAAACCAAAAAATGGTAAAATATTTTGATAATATTATTATACAGTGAAAGCATTTCATTTATATCATGTTTTTGCACAGTACATAAATCAGATAGTTTTTTTGCAGAACGTAGTATCTGATCAGTACAAGTAAAAAAGTAATCAATAAAAGTAAACAATCAGTAAGTCTTAATATCTAATACCTTAGTGTCCAAATGAAAAGTCAATAAATAATAAGCTTGACTTTTGTTTACTGGTCTAGGCATCAATACAAATTTGTTTAGATTGAAAAATGATACATTGTCTTTAAAAAGTAGTCGAAAGTTTTATATGTTCCCAATATTGTTTTTTGATTGAAGTGCAATGTTAATGCCCAATATTATTATTTTTTAAATATTGGAATTTGACACAAATGCCACAATAACAAAACCTGTTTTACAATTTAATTTAGCAGAACTCAGAACATTTTCTTACACATTTATTAGGCTGCCTCTACATGCAGGCATTTTCCTTTGTAGAAAAGTAACAGTTTGTCATTACTATCTACTGTAGGAATATAAAGAATGCTGTATGATTAGACACACATTTGCGGGCGTAATAAAAAAATTTAAAAACACCTAGGTATTTTTTTCTGGAATTTCCATTGTTCGTGGCAGCGGGTGTACTAATTGAACAAAAAGAATATTTTCTTTTTATTTGACATCATCAGTTTGTGCGAGAGATGAATTTGCGAAACAAGGTATAAAAAAGTCTCGCCTAGTTGAAGTAAAATTACAAGTAGGCCGCTGCAATCAGTTTAATTCTTGGGTCTTTACCTCCTGAAAAAGTACATTTGCATTTCTTATGTCTAAATTTAATTTTATAATATTTTAGTCTGCAGCCAAAATAAATGACATTTCCCACCACTCTTTTTCCATATGTTTATTGTACTAACACATCTACATGCGTTTAGGGCCCTGTAGGAGCCCTAGTGGGTTCAAGAAATAAAGCATCTTGGGTAAACCTACGACTTCTTTTTTGGATTGGATTGGATTGGATTTATTCAATGTAAACACCAAGCATAGCCCACGAAAGTCTAGAATAAGACTTATTTCCAGTGGGGTCCTTCTGGGGGTGATTAGGCCGTACACCGGGAGGCAATCCCCTACATTTTCATTAAATATGTTCCTCAAATACTTGTCATCTGATTTTACAGTATATAATATGTCTCTGTGCAAAGAGTACTACAGTGATACAATTTTTAATATAATGATTACAGTAAGATATTGCATCTTAGATTGTCTTTGTAAATTTTAGTTGATGATTAAAATAAATGTGTGTTCGATAAGTAATATAATGCGAGCTTTTGTGTTTTTAGTACATTTTGATGGTAAATTATTAGGTTTTAAAATGCCTATTCCAGATAGCATGCTCTAGACCAGATTATGAAGTCATTCAGGCGTAATGGACGGTAACAAACGTCTGATTGAAAACAAAGGTGCAACCTGCAGGAGAACTCTATATATAACAATATTATTAATAATAATAATAATAACAATAACAATAATAATAATAATAATATTGATGATGATGATGATGATGATGATGGTGGCGGCAGCGGCAATCACATATTGATGTGCATAAGGAGAAAATATTTGTGCTGATTAACCATCCAGACGCGTGCACAGATCTAGATGAAATATACCATAGTGCCTTTTTTTTTAATGTCTTGCAATTACTAGCATAATTTGAGTACCTAATTATGTCCATTAAAATATCAAAAAAGAAAAAATTGTACAGTAACACTAGTCAAAATGTTCGACGAGGATGTGTCACACTACAAAAGCAACACATGCGAGAAATCATTCTAATTACAATAGTACAGTACAATGAAATTAAGAGAATATAGTATTTAGTATGCACTATGTAAGTAGAACATACTGTACCACTTCAGGGAGTGTGGCTGATAAAAAGGTGTATCGTATGTTTTATAATTGGATAAAATATATTATAAAACGACCATGTTAATCACAAAATAATATATTCAGTTTTATTTTTACAGTTGCAGGTTCAAGGGGAGGTGCCCTCCTCCCCCTCCCAATTTTTCAAAAAAGAAAAATGTATTCGTCCAATAGTGGCATTTCCTGCAATCTGGAGGTGCCATAATCATTAATCTTCTCACCTCAACCCCAACCATGGTGGGACTGAGGTAGTATAGACTCTCCATCTGTGAAAGTCCCTCTCTGGGGCTCTCTCAATTTCGAATTCCTGGATCATCCACTTGTTTAGAATATTAATTATATGGCAATACTTTGGCCGACTTCGCTTCACTGATTATCTAATGATATTTGGTGGATCAAGAGGGGCTGATGTTCAGCGATGGTCTCTACAAAGATGGGAAGGGTAATCTCGCCGAAATTATGTTATCACAATACACAGCACCTTTAAATATACTCACAGGCTACAGTAAACGTTGCACTGGTCACTTGGTACTTACCTAACCTTAATTTGGATTAAATTTAGTGCGTTGAATACAATTTAAAGCTATTTAAAGAAAACACTCTCTCGCGGAAATGTGTGTTTCACCTGCTAAATGTACCTTTAAATACCTTACAGGGGATGGAATAGAGCTCATACGGTCTCCCAATACCATATCTAACACTAACATGGAACAATATAGAATACAACTTAAAACTGTTTAAAGGAAAAAGCACTCTCTCGCTGAAATTATGTTATCACAACACACAGCACCTTTAAATATACTCACAGGCTATAGTAAACGTTTGAACTGGTCACCTGGTACTTACCTAACCTTAATTTGGATTAAATTTAGTGCGTTGAATACAATTTAAAGCTATTTAAAGAAAACACTCTCTCGCGGAAATGTGTGTTTCCACCTGCTAAATGTACCTTTAAATACCTTACAGGGGATGGAATAGAGCTCATACGGTCTCCCAATACCTATCTAACACTAACATGGAACAAAATATTGCATTTAATACAACTTAAAACTGTTTAAAGGAAAAAACAATCTCTCGCGGAAATGTGTGTTTTACCTGCTAAATGTACATATAAATACCTCACAGAGGATGGAAAAGAGCTCATACGGTCTCCCAATACCTATCTAACACTAACATGGAACAATATAGTGCATTAAATACGATTTAAAACTTTAAAGGAAAAAGCACTCTCTCGCGGAAATTATTTTATCACAACACACAGCACCTTTAAATACTCTCACGGTCTACAGTAAACGTTTGCACTGGTCACCTGGTACTTACCTAATCTTAATTTGGATTAAATTTAGTGCATTGAATACAATTTAAAGCTATTTAAAGAAAACACTCTCTCACGGAAATGTGTGTTTCACCTGCTAAATGTACCTTTAAATACCTTACAGGGGGTGGAATAGAGCTCATACGGTCTCCCAATACCTATCTAACACTAACATGGAACAATATAGTGCATTAAATACAACTTAAAACTGTTTAAAGGAAAAAGCACTCTCTCGCGGAAATTATGTTATCACAACACACAGCACATTTAAATATACTCACAGGCTACAGTAAACGTTTGCACTGGTCACCTGGTACTTACATAACCTTAATTTGGATTAAATTTTGTGCGTTGAATACAATTTAAAGCTATTTAAAGAAAACACTCTCTCGCGGAAATGTGTGTTTCACCTGCTAAATGTACCTTTAAATACCTTACAGGGGATGGAATAGAGCTCATACGGTCTCCCAATACCTATCTAACACTAACATGGAACAATATAGTGCATTAAATACAACTTAAAACTGTTTAAAGAAAAAGCACTCTCTCGCGGAAATTATGTTATCACAACACACAGCACCTTTAAATATACTCACATGCTACAGTAAACGTTTGAACTGGTCACCTGGTACTTACCTAACCTTAATTTGGATTAAATTTAGTGCGTTGAATACAATTTAAAGCTATTTAAAGAAAACACTCTCTCGCGGAAATGTGTGTTTCACCTGCTAAATGTACCTTTAAATACCTTACAGGGGGTGGAATAGAGCTCATACGGTCTCCCAATACCCTGTCTCTTATACACATCTAGATGTGCATAAGAGACAGGTCAAATAGAAAGTAATAACCTATTAAAAACCACAATTAATTATCAAACATGTGCACAATTTAATAATAATTTAATAGTAAATTTTAAAAAAAAAGAGTCATATATATGTTTCAACAATAAGCAAGAAAGCTTTTCATTTATTTTGTTTCAAACTTATAATTATACAGATCATCATATAATTTATAAATTCATTTATTAAGTGTTCGTTTATCAAACGTTCTTCCAGGAATTCCTTCTCGCGTTGTGATGCTCGATTACTGGCATAACGTTTCTCATTGTAGAATAAAAGGTAACGTTATTTGATTTGATCAAATTTTGCATGAAAACAAATACCGGTATTCCAGATTACCTAGTTAACTCTAGTCCTACAAGAACATCGAAATATATTTCTGTGTGGTTTTCCCATTGCCATTTTCTTCTGACTCTGGACCGGATTCAACTTTATTGTAAAGTTCACCAGCAAAGTTCCTGTAGGTATTTTATACACCATTTGACGGCTGGCAAAAGAAACATCCTGAACAAGTGTGTGCCGATATACACATAATTCACACATATCATCCTTAACAGAATGTGTTGTATAGATACAAAGTTGCTGCTAGGCTTAACGCTATCCTTAACGAAACGTTCATTAGAGGAATTTCTGCTATCGTTTTGTGTTGAGTATACGATTGATCGAAATTGTTCTGAAAAAAAATGTATATATAGGCCTATAGAGTTGGAAAAAGATTCAATTTTTTAAGTAATTATTGATGATAATACTATATATAGACACGAATTAAACGTTTTTATCAACGATTGTAAATACAAAAAAGTGACTTACCCAACCTCCTTGGATATTAATCCATTCCAAAAATTCCGTCTTCACGTATT
>NW_022719802.1:641568-652278 GCF_011630105.1 Anneissia japonica
GTATTAATATCGTTGCCAATACATTTGTATTGATTATCTACAATAATTAATCGAATTCATTTAGAAGAAATTTTCTTTATTACACTGCAAAGTATGAAACACTCACATTATCACAGATCAACATGATCCCTTTTCTAATTTTTGAATTGAACTGTAATTTTATATGTTTTATATATCATATTTTATTGTTGTTGGCCAGGGGTTTAGAGATGACCACTTGTTGTGTTGGGCTTTAGCCCATGTCATCTGTAGTCACGCCCCTGGTCAATATGTATTTATCTTTATATTGTAACAAATTTTTAATAAATAAATTCCTAGATGGCGGGAAATGAGCTTTCCTGACTTCTGATGTGTATTTTATTTTAATAACTTGGTTGGTTAAAAGTTCTTCAAAATTCAAGGTTTTCCCTCTTTAAAACGGTGAGGTAATTAAACTCATTTTTATTACAGTAACCAAATAATATACTGTGTAGGTATACAAACAGAAAAATTCCTAGTTGCATACATATTCGTTTTTCCATGAATCGATAAACCCTTTTTCAAAGAAAGGGGTGGGTACTCCCCCGAGAAAATTTTGATTCCAGGTGGCTGGAAATGAGCTTTCCTGACTTCTTCTGATTTTCCTAGTATAACAAACAAAAAAGGCTAAAAAAAATAGGTCTATTTAGAATTTTTTTTTTCTTTTTTAGGTTCGCCAATGCAGAAAAACCTCCATGTGCAGTACTGTATAGTGATCTGAGATGGTCATCCATTAAGCTATTGCCCTCGCAGATTAAATATTGTTGTCACAAAAAGAGACGGAATAAGAATTGAGGATCGAAGAGAAAGGACTAGTGTAAGGGATAGAAATCAAGTAAGAAAGTGGAAATGGGCAGGACATCTCATGAGAAGTCATGAGAAGAATTGATATCAGGTGGACGCGAAAGATTAGAGATTGGACGCCACTACATTCTCGAGAAGGGGAAGACCGCACAAAGAGATGGCGAGATGAGATCAGGTAATTTCACTGGAATGCAATGGAAACAACTAACAACAAATCAAGAAAAATGGAAAGTTGGTAGAGAAGCTTACATGTAGCATTGGATAGAAAATAATCAAAAGTTAAGAATAGATTAATTTTAATGGATAAGTCTGGTTGGCACAAGTTACTTCTTTCTACTGTATCTACTTACTACATTGCTTCAACATAATTATTATTTTACTTGAAGACATGCGCTTTAAATTCCTCTTTTGTTAAAATGATATTCTTGTACACATTGATACAAATATTAACTTCAATGCAATGTTGATGAAGAACCCCCTTTCTTAAATTCGGAAATTTTACAGCAATTTGATGATTTTTCAATGAATGGAGATTGATGCTCAAAGTAAATCATTATTCCCAGATTATGCAATAATACAACAACGCCCTCGATTAGAACACTATTTAATTGATAAGACTGATTTTGAGGGTGTTGTACTAAAGTTTAAACCTCAGGTTAAATACCCTTGCACTGAAATGAAAATAATAATACAGTGTATGTAGTGCAATTTGTATACGAATGAAGACATCCATCATACGAACGAGAGACAGATGACATGGAGCGCCAATACTGCCTTTACGGTCCAATCCCAATCTGGAAAATAGGCCTATACGTCTCATCAGCGAATTACTCCTCACATTTACCAAATTTTTATTCATATTATCTATTACACTAATGTAATGTTAGCAAACAATATTACGTTATACGAACGTTATAATAATGTTACAGTTTGGTGATACGAACGTTGTTTTGTAGAGTCGTAATATGTAGGCCACGTACTTACAACCAAATTTCACACAAACGTTTGAACGTCACAACGTTTGCACGTTTTTACAACGTTGTGTGAACGTTTTTTGTGACATACCTAACCACAACCTTCGCGAACGTTATAAGAACGTTTTGTGTTTGCAAAAAAACAAAAAACAAAACAAAACAAAAAACATTTGAGAGTAAAATCAAGCTTGACAAGATGGGTTTTACATACATCTAATTACTGAGATGATGTCTTACTAATATAGGAAAAAATAATCGGTTTGAATTTGAATCTTGAGCAACTAGTTCTAAATTTGATATCATTGGTGAAGTGTCCAGAATAATTGCACTGGCATTTTTACAGATCAGCCCTTTATCCCTTGTAACTTCTACTCCAATCTTGCCAAAAAGCATATGATGTGACTTCGAGTAAAGGCCTTAAGACTAGCAAAGACACACAAATACAAATATACATATACATATCAATATGTTATGTGTATGATACATTGATTCATCAGAAATCGTTTAGTGCGCTATGTAGTGTATTTGGAAGGTTTATTTCTTGATGGTTCTATATGTTCAATTTGTGATCACGCCAAGTACTGATAGGTCTGTCTGATATCTAGTATAGCATTGTAAGGCTACAGCTAAAAAAAAACAAAAAAACCGGCCTATGCATTATTATTGTCAAAGCATTTTTAAGTTTGCGCAACAGCTCTATAATAGGTAATTGAGTAGGCCTACCACAGATATTGATTTGCACTGAAATAAGGAATGTATAAGTAATATATTTTATCCAAATAGAAATATCAACAAACATTACAAGGTAGTGCATTTTTACTAAGTGACTAATGTACTTTTAGATAAATACTGTAATAAACAGTATCACATCTCAACTAATTGCGATATGCATTCGCTGAATTTCCAGTGGTTAGTTCTATTATTCAAATTCCAAAGTGCGTATAAGTAGGCCTAATACAGTTTATGATTTAAATTTCAGGTTAGAATACTTTCTAATGAAACTGACCTAATTATGTTTTACAATAAGTAGGCTGCGCTCAATTTATTGAAGAAAGGTAAATGGAAGGTAACTTTATTTAATCGGGGGTCAGTCTAAAATAGTCTAATTTTAGATTCAAGGGCCTACATTTTACCAAATTAATTTATTAATGGAATTATATATAATTTTCTTTCTGCACTTAGTGACCAAAACGATGTAATGAAATAACGAGTGGGATCGGTCAAGAGGAAGGGCTAGATTAGATTACGCACGACCATCTTCATAAAACTAACCCTTTCCAAGCCAAACTACACCTATTAAACTCCAAGTAAAATTTATTATCTGATAGAGATGTTAGTTTTCCATATTAAATTTAGTGTGCCATATATTCTAGGTCAAAATTCAGCTTTAAATAGATATTGCTTTTGCTTATAGTCTTCACAAGCCGGAAAAATTGGATTCGTTAAAGACTTTAATATAGTTCTCATTATTATCAAATAGCTGCATTACAAACATCCAATGAAAGCGTTTGCCACATTATAAGAAAGTTATTAAAGGAGAAGCACTCAAAACGTACATTGCATTTAAAACAAAAACAAACAAGAATGTCATTCATTATTGATCAGATGAAATATTTTAATGGCCTCAACAATGAGCAATAAAAAGTGTAGACAAATCATTTGTTGGATCTTTGCTGTCAACAAGGTTACGAGCAGTATCGACAAAATATGTTACCTAACACTTATTTTTAATTTACTAATGGAGTGAAATCAAGCACTATATCAATTTGGTCATTCAAATCCTATAGAAATTACAACACAGTCTATACTACATATACAAGAAAAAATTAGGAGTGTGTTTACTAGTAATAAAATAGGTATGCCTATTTACTTCAACAGTACGTATGCTTAATATAATGGAAGTATGGTGTAATGGGTAACTTCTTTTAATGTAAGAAAACTCTTAAATGTCGTACATTTTAGAAAAATTAGGTCAATAATAAAACACTAATTTTCAAATACTAGTTGAAATAACGATTTAATAAATATCGATTTCCACATTAACTTGGAAACCCTTATTGATGGGATTGGTTATGGTATAAAATATATAAAATAAATGTTAGTATGAATGATGAGAGAGAGAGGCTATATATATTGTGTCTCTTACTGAGCATTCGCTCAGTCTAAGTCTGTGTGGAACCATCTTATAATCTTTCAACAGCATATATGTGACCCAAGACCACAAAAGGGCTGTAAACTCGCATCCCCAGGTTTCGAGAAAAAGGGCCAAATAGACAGTATAACATGAAGTTTGAGAAAAATGTGATTATATCATAAATATAAAGTATTACCTTTAATCTTACTATTTGTGAAGCTTGGGTTCAATATTTCAACTCTGAAAACCTAAAATTTAGTGATTTTATGAAGGCCATTCTACGAGAAACGTATATAAATTCAACAACTTTCAAACCGCCATACTTCGCTTCAAAACAACTTATTCACCTACACAAAATTCAGGCCCTGAAGTATGTTCCGAAAGTATTTGTAGTGCATCGTACTCTGGTACAAAGCTTACGTAAATTTACACCTAAATAAAGGAAATATCCTTGAATTAAGAAAGAATACTAAACTGTTTCATGACCTGCTGGAAATATTTTAATGGCCTCAACAATGAGCAATAAAAAGTGTAGACAAATCATTTGTTGGATCTTTGCTGTCAACAAGGTTACGAGCAGTATCGACAAAATATGTTACCTAACACTTATTTTTAATTTACTAATGGAGTGAAATCAAGCACTATATCAATTTGGTCATTCAAATCCTATAGAAATTACAACACAGTCTATACTACATATACAAGAAAAAATTAGGAGTGTGTTTACTAGTAATGAAATAGGTATGCCTATTTACTTCAACAGTACGTATGCTTAATATAATGGAAGTATGGGGTAATGGGTAACTTCTTTTAATGTAAGAAAACTCTTAAATGTCGTACATTTTAGAAAAATTAGGTCAATAATAAAAGACTAATTTTCAAATACTAGTTGAAATAACGATTTAATAAATATCGATTTCCACATTAACTTGGAAACCCTTATTGATGGGATTGGTTATGGTATAAAATATATAAAATAAATGTTAGTATGAATGGTGAGAGAGAGGCTATATATATTGTGTCTCTTACTGAGCGTTCGCTCAGTCTCAGTCTGTGTGGAATCATCTTATAATCTTTCAACAACAAAAGGGCTGTAAACTCGCATCCCCAGGTTTCGAGTAAAAGGGCCAAATAGACAGTATAACATGAAGTTTGAGCAAAATGTGATTATATCATAAATATAAAGTATTACCTTTAATCTTACTATTTGTGAAGTTTGGGTTCTATATTTCAACTCTGAAAACCTAACATTTAGTGATTTTATGAAGGCCATTCCACGAGAAACGTATATAAATTCAACAACTTTCAAACCGCCATCCTTCGCTTCAAAACAACTTATTCACCTACACAAAATTTAGGCCCTGAAGTATGTTCCGAAAGTATTTGTAGTGCATCGTACTCTGGTACAAAGCTTACGTAAATGTACACCTAAATAAAGGAAATATCCTTGAATTAAGAAAGAATACTAAACTGTTTCATGACCTGCTGGAAAAGATTTGGAAAGCCCTCTGGCAGTGAAGCGGACCAGAAATGATGTAGAATGCGGTTGAGTACATGTTAAGAAACTGGTTTTGGTTATTAAAACTTAAAAAAAATATTGACGCCAACAGAACAATCATCTGCACTATTTTCAGCGATGTGAAACTAAAACCTATTGAAACAGGAAACGGAGTGGACTATTTTTTTTAACATGAATATTTCGACCTGAACTCAGGACCTCCTCCGCATGACTGATTAACATTATGAGAAAGTTGGTACAGTACAGTAATACCTAATGGGCAATTGGTCAGACTTAATCATGATGACTTAATTGTAACAAACGGTATAATCGGGCCTACAACCAAGTTGAGAACAAAAGTGAGATGATTATAGTGAATAAACAACAGGTGGCTGTAAGGCAACTTAGGATTAATAAGATAAATTAATGAGTAGTAATGACTATTATAAAAAAAAAAGGAAAGTAAATATATAACTGTTATAATGATAGATTCATATAGATCACGATGAACATAATTATGGCTTCAGTGTATCATAATGGAATATAATCGTAAAGGGGACATAATAACGATTATAATAGTAATGATAATATTACTAATACTACTACTACTACTACTACTACTACTACTACTACTACTACTACTACTACTACTACTACTACTACTAATAATAATAATAATAATAATAACAATAATAATAATATGGAATATATGGATGAGATAAAGACTAAAATACACTAGTTAAAATGGATATCAGTGTATACAACAGTGTATTAAAATTAAAGACGGCCTACAATATTTAAAGATAATGAAAAATGTAAGAACATTTTTTAAGGAAAACTACTCAAGATTAATATCTTATATTATTTATTATTATTAATTTTATTAATAATAATAATAATAATAATAATAATAATTACTATTATTATTATTATTATTATTATTATTATTATTATCATTATTATTACTAATATTATAATTATTATCTATCTTTCATGATTTTCATTGAAGTATTTTATACCCTTAGCAATAAATGAGCACTCTCATACGACCACTCCTAGTGTTAACGGAGCCAAGAAGCATACTAGAACCAGATAACTTAGTTTAGTTCATTTAATATTAATTTTTCAAGTACAGGTACTTTCATAGCTACAGAAGTGAGGGCAATTGGTCTAGATTATGCATGCTTTGGTTTTTGAATACCCACTCATTAATGTAACACCATTCCATACCTTCTTCCGAATATTATTTTCAGTGTATTTTTTTTTCAATTTTAGGAATAAATGATAAGTTTTTCTGTATTATTTTCATACCATTTTTATCGCCATTCTTAAATAATTTTCTTTTCTCATTAAGCGCTTTCCTAACATCACACGTTATCCAGCGTTTTTATGTTATTAGGGTACACTTTCTTAGTTTAGTAGGGACAAGCAGCTGTGTGCAAAAAGCGATATAACTGCTGACGGTTTGGGTAAGTTCATTGATGCCATTAGTGTTCTCAATGAAAACATTCCATTTCGTGCAATTAAAATATCCTTTACAGATTTAAATGGATCAGCAGACCATTTCTGTACTTTAATTTTCTTTGTATTTTGCAAGAGAGGTGTACCTTGGGCTAAGTAGAACCAGATTATGGGTTCTGAAGACGTATGGCCATCCAAGACTACTGATGGTTTTCTACTAAACAGGAAAGATGTAATCCAGTTAGCAGCTGCTCTTGGATACCAAATGCTGCAGCCCCTTGTGCCATATCGAGAGTTATAATAGCCCTGGCTTAACGGTGTGAATCCAAGGCATTGTCCCACAGTTAAGTAATGCAGCACAGCAGCAGATCGACTGTCAACTTGTGCGTCGAAAACCCTACTGGGAGCCACATAACAATTAGTTACTGTTAAGGTGATGTCAAATACTGTCAATGACAATATTTTCCATCACCTTGGACTAAATACAAAGAAGAGTGCGTCGAAAACCCTACTGGGAGCCACATAGTCGGTAGTTAATAGGGTATCTTGGCTACCCTTCTTGTGAACGGGAACAACATGTTCCAAGAAAACACGATGAATTTAAATGATCTCAACTGATTCAAAGAGCCATAAAAGAGAGAGAAATTATGCTTCGCCATTTTGGATTTTTGCATCACCGAGGTTACAAGTATCGACAAAATTTGTTATCTAACATATTTCTTAATTTATACACTAATGAAGTGAAATCAAGCACTATCCCAATTCTGTCATCCTACGGAAATTACAATTCCGTCTACACTATATATGCTAGAAAAGAATTGTGAGTGAGTTTATTAAGTATGAAATTAATATGCCTATTCAATTATTTACAGTCCATACGCTTAAAAAATATAGTGGATGGACGGGCCTAATGGGTAACTTAATCAAATTTAACACAGCTCTTAAATATCGTAATGTTAGCAAATTAGGTCAATGATAAAACACTAATGTTCACATACTAGTAACCTGCGTCTAGCTGCAATAACGATGTAATGAAAAAATTGATTGCTACATCTAACTATTATTGATGGAATCGGTTATGGTAGGAATGATGACAGTATGCTATATATGTTGTGTCGCTTAGAGCGTTCGCTCAGTCTCATTCTGTGTGGAACATACACACCTAGTCATATCATTGTGAAATTACGAATAATCAGTAATACAGGTTCAATTTCCTTGTTTTTCTAAAATTGGCGTGAAATTAGCAGAAAACTATATTGAAATACAATATTGCACATTGGGCAACTATATGGATCAAAATTATACGTTCGAGTTTGAGAGCGGTGACGATGTCAGCCCACTCAGGTTCTTAACCTACACCATTCTTGCTGCTGGATTCATAGCGAATCTGGTGGCTGTTGTTTTTCTGTACAAACACTTGCAGAAGCACAAAGAGGCGAATCACATAATTCTTTTATTTACTTTAATCGTGGTTGACTTTATATGTATTACTATTTACATACTTCGTAGGATTTTGCAAAACATTATGCCTTGCAATTTGATGGGATTCACAAATTTCTTATTTCCGCTAGCATCTGGTTCTATATCTTCACTTATGTGTTTCGAGCGTTGTATTGCTCTTTCGATGCCCTACCGTTACGGTAACTACTTTCAGCCCAAGAAAACTAAACTTTATGCTTCAGCCATGTTAGGCTTGATGACGTGTGTCAGTGCGCTACCATTCGTAGGGGTTGGTAGCTATGATGCAGTATCATTTGGACCTCAAACTTTCTGCAAAAACTTCTATATTCCAAGTGATCCTGGCATTTACACCGTTCATTTTGCCTTATATAGTTTGTGCGGTTGGTCGATCGTTATTATCGGCGCCGTTTCTAATATTAGAGTTGTTTACGCTATTTACGCAATGGATGCAGTATCATTTGGACCTCAAACTTTCTGCAAAAACTTTTATATTCCAAGTGATCCTGGCATTTACACCGTTCATTTTGCCTTATATAGTTTGTGTGGTTGGTCGATCGTTATTATCGGCGCCGTTTCTAATATTAGAGTTGTTTACGCGATTTACGCTATGTCAAAGATGCACGCAGCAGTAAGTCTGAATCAAACACCACAACTCAGAAACAACCAAGAAATGAAGAGGCAAACCAACATCGCTAAAACTGTGATTGCGATTTTCACTGGATTTACAATATGCTGGGTTCCTTGGCTTGTATGTCTGTATTGTTTTTTTATTTTTTCAAATCCTAATTCAGTTTAACTCAGATAATGTGAGGAACTTATAAAATACAATACCTAGTTCAACGCCTTTGTATCATTGTTTCTATCATTGATTTTAATTTGTCATTAAATTATTAAACTTACTGTATTCTTCATATTCTGCATTACCTAAAAATGTTCACATTTCTGCACATCTAATGTATTTTCACTGAATATTTGTATTATAATTTCAAAATTCTACTACGTTTTAGACAGTGGTTTTGCTTACCTCTTGTATTCCAATGTTGATTTCTCTTTTGTGTACGTTTTTGCTATTATTCGTTCTCAAGATGCATCTGTATTTAGATTTATTGCAAGTAAAAGTAATTCCTCTTTTATAATTGTATGTTTCAGGATTTTAACTTTTGAAACTAATACTCTTCTACAAAACATTAAATTGTCAACTAACATTTATGAACCTAACAATACTTTTTATTATAATTATTTATTTTATTCAATTTTGTTTAGCGAGCGTGACCCAAAACAGTGGTACGCTGACGATCATGGGGCTCTCACTTAACAACATTATATTTAAAAAAAACAGTCACATTCACTATACAGAAAATAAATTAAAAAAGAGTACGTACAATATATAAATAAATAAATAATGTATGTACAATGAAATAAACAATGAATTTAATTAAACACTCAAAAAAAAACAAATCTTTTAAAGATTTATTGCAATAAATAGTCATTTAGAAAAAATATAAATTGTTTTATCTATAAAAAATCAATTTAATAGTTGTTAGTAAAATTATTAAAAAGTTAATTAATTTAAAATAAAAAATATATCAGATAATGTGAGAGAATTTTAAAATATAATACTTCAATTCCATTATATCATTATTTTTTTTTCTATCATTATCTTTATTTTGTAATTAAATGAATGAACTTACAGTAAACTTCATACTCTGCATTACCTGTAAATTTAGATATTTTTTTGCATATCTAATGTGTTTTCTCGTTGTTTATTTGTATTATACTTTCACAATTCTACTGAACTTCGACAGCCTTATTGCTTTACCTCTTGTGTTCGAACGTTGGTTTTATGTTTTAATGTACGTTTTTGTTTTATTCCTTCTCAAGTTACATTTGTGTATTTAATGAAAATTAAAGTTGTTTTGTAATTGTATGTTTCAAGATTATTAACTTTCTATAATACTAATTCTTCAATAAAGCAGTCAATTTTCAGACAACATTTATGCAGCCATACATACCGTGCGCATAGACTGCATATAAGTTCCACTTCCACCTCTCTATATACTAAGAGAAATAATGTTTACATTGCCATTTCCTGTAATTGTAATATTGTTGTTAGTAACAATATATTATATTTTTCAGGTGGTGTTGATAATTTTAAGAGCCGGAAAAACTGTCAACGAAGATTTTATTATTGTGACGACGCAAATGCTTTTGGCGAATCATTTAGTCGATCCGATTTCTTGGGTCTTGACCAGTCCAGGAATATATAAGTTCATAAGTGCCAAGTTACGTGTACTTTTACCAGGCTTTCAAAAGTCTTCAGTGTCTGTTAGTCCATCTGACACAACTAACACTGACAAAGC
>NW_022719802.1:654423-673769 GCF_011630105.1 Anneissia japonica
GAGAAATATTTATATATATTTCAGCATTACCGCAAGATGTATTTTCCGTTATAGACAGTTATCAAATTGATCGATATTGCTAGTTAGCTTTTTTTTCTTTTAAAATCATCACCGCATTTTCATTACATACTTGCCTATACAGCTGCTTTAGTGATATATAATATAAATGTCTAGATTAATTTCTGGTAGATAATAATTACACTACTGTATCGCATGCGTGTTTCGTGTAAATTTAGTGAAGTTCTGTTTCATTAATGACAATCGAATTCACCACAAAGATCAATGGTCTAGTTGGTTATTATTTGAATAAGGAATATTGCCCATATATAATGTAATGTAATGTATATATTTATTGAAACTAATAGAAGAGGAATGACAAAGAAATAATAATAATAGTTTGCTCTGGGAACATTCGCATACACGGCCAACGTCATAATCACTTGACAACGAAGGCGTCGTGGAGGGTCCAACCGCCAGTAGATTCTAAATCCCATTAATTTTTTTTTTTTGACTTTTGTCTAAACACTTACTTATATATTTATTTTATTTCATATCACTTATGATACAAATGTATATGTATATAGGCTGTGTTTGTGTATAATGTTATAATGTGTAGGTGGAAGTATGGGTGTGTGTTTATTTACTGTAATGTTAAGATAAAATTGATTAAATACGGAGAATTTAGATACAGAACGTCATGGTAAATAACAATTTGTTACATTGAAAAAATGCTATGTGACTTACGTAATTGTATTATTCTAATGGTACATACAGTTTTAATTACGTCGTACATTGTAAACTGTGTGAAGAGTAATGTCACTGACGAATTAGGTGATTAGCAGGATCATATAGTGATCTAATAATCGTTATCCTAATAATTGGGATCGGAAATGATTGATCATAAAAGAAGCTGTTAGTATCAAAATCAAACCAGGCATGGCAAAAACACATGGACATTTTTGCTACTGTGTCAGTATGTCAAAACTATCGCGCACGAATTCATATGCTTGAAGGAGCGGTTGGCGCACCGGTTGTGGCTTGGCCTCCCAACCTTGAGGTCGGGGGTTCAAAACTCTGGCTGTGCAAATCGCTTGTGTCCTTGGGCAAGACACTTTATCTACGGTTGCCTCTCTCCACCCAGGAGAACATGTGGGTACCTGGTAGGTTCCAACACAACCTGCGCTGATTACTAGCTGCAATTTATGGAATGATGATATAATTTCATTTACTAATTTAATTTGGTGTTTCAATGTGTTCCATATGTGTTTGCTCCAATGACCGGGGTAGTAATGTGAAGCGCTTAGAGGCCTTGTAAAAGCATGAAGCGCTATATAAGAACGAAATATTATTATTATTGATGCGCCCGTACGGCATGGTTATTGGCCCTAAAAATGACTGAAAAACAATGAAAACTTGTGAATACAGTGTCAGGAACCCAAAATATGTAAAACATTCCTTACGTGCTGTGTGCGTAAAAATGCGCACTCGGCGTGGAAAATTTGGAAAATTATAAAATGCTCAAAATGTCCTGAAACGTGCTCTAAATTAGTCAGAAAGTGATTTTAAGCATTTTGAAAATGACGAGCGTACAGACTGTAATGGCATACGAAGTCAACTTTATATAAAGTATACTTTTGTCAAGTTTCATTGAAAAATGCCTGTTTGTAAGGAATTTATGATCAATCATATAATTTTAAAAAAATGATTGTGACATCACCCAAAAAGTTTTGCATAACTTCAAATGTGGCTCTATAATTAATATGCTGACCAGAATAGAGCCCTTGCCGTTTTTAAGCAAAGCCGCGAACGAAAGAGGCGAGAAAGAATAAAAAATAAAAATCGTAAGAAAAACAATAGGTGATAAAACCTGCGTATCAGCTTATCACCTAAAAAATGTTCTCAACAAGATGTATAAAAAGGTGTTTTAGTATTCAAGTTAAAGTCGACAGATAAGTAGGTGAATAAAAGTTGGTGTTGGTTGTTGAAATGGGGAGGGGATATTGTGTGCCGAATAAGAACTTATAGCACCAGAATTGGAGGATGTTTGTCATAAACACCAATCGGACTACCCCTACCCCCAGCAGCGTTCTTATTAAGCAAATATGTGTATCCCTTTTGTTGAAACGGTATTCTAGGTTGAAAGGAATGATGCAGGTTGTTTTTAGAATATTTCTACCATAATATAACCACATTTAAACTCCATCTAATTTAACGAAAACAATTACTTAATTACTTAATTATGCCATTCTTCAAAATAAAGTTATCTGAAGGTTAACTATAGAATTTACAGTACACTGTAGTTAGTGTGTGTTATATGTTGAAAAAACGGTATCGAATAAAAGAAAATCGAATAAAAAAAAATCTTTCGCTTGTGACATTAGTCATTTGTGAAACAAAATGATAGGCTATGTCAAGTGTTTATATTGAACAGTGGAGGGTTCAAGTGTGATCCTAGTCAGCACGGGTCCCCAACCTCCTAATTTTTTCAAAATTATTTTTAAAAAATGGAGACAAACAGACAAAATTCTATTCAACTTTTAATCTGAGAGTGCCATTTCCGACCATTTAGAGGTGCCATTATCTTAATTGTTTCTTACCTCAGCCAAAACCGTCGTGGGGTTAAAGTGGGTAGACATTCCATTTGTACAAGACTCTCCCTGGGTCCCCTCTATTTCGACTTCCTTAAAACCTCCACAGTTGGAGTAGACCTATCATTTCCGGGCTACTATATTTTTTATCTATCTGGGGAAAAGTGACGTTTTCGTAGAGGAATACTCATATTAATGATACCCCTCATGATTAATAATTCATTGAGGTCGTGGAAGCAATCTCGACTTCGACTTTTTTCGGAAATCAGTGGCGGATTTAAGGGGGTGGGGCCTAAATTTTATGTATAGAGTGCAATTTCAGGCCATCTAGTTGCCATAATCACAAATGTTCTTACCTCAGTCCTGAGCATGGTGGGACTGAGGTGGTATAGATCCTCCATCTACAAAATTACCCAGTGGCATATTCAATGTGGCCCAGTCGCCCCCCCCCCCACCCCCCCCACAAAAAAATTGTTCACTTTAAAAAGAATGGAGATATAAAGAAAATTATATTTAAATTTTATGTCTGGAAGTGCAATTTCTGGCCATCTAGAGGCGCCATAATCACAAATTTTCTTACCTCCGCCCCAACCATGATGGGGCTGAGGTAGTAGATGCTCTATCTCAGAAAGTACCCCCACCCGGGCCCCTCTAGACCTATTTCGAATTCCTGGATCCGCCAAAGGAAATTAAAGTAGCTTGATGCCTATAATAAAATAACTACTGAAATTCACCAAACTTCGTCAAACATCCGTAGCTTCACACCGGGGGCTCTTGGCGGCCCCCTCCCTCAGCCTAGATGCTCGCCTCGCTCGCATACTTCCCCCTCCCCCACTTTCAAAAACGTTCCGCCGCCGTTGGTCTACTGTTTCTCACAGTGCCCAGTTATGATTTTTAACAAACCAAGTCTAATAATGAAATTCACAAAACTTCGTCTAACATCCGCAGCTTCCCGCCACCGGGGGCCGTTGGCGGCCCCCTGTCCCTCACCCTAGATGCTCGCCTCGCTCACATACTTCCTCCTCCTTCACTTTCGAAAGCATTCCGCCGCCGTTGGTCTACTGTTTCTCATAGTGCCCAGTTATGGTTTTTAACAAACCAAGTCTAATGATGAGATTTCGGGAGCGGAGTTGTTTATTTGTGAGAAAAATCTTGCTGTCACAGTTATTAAACCCAGGACATTGGGATTGGAATGCGAGCATCTTAACTATCAAGATAATCCACTCCACTCCAGGCTACAATAACACAAAGTCATATCTCGCTAGAATCATTTGGAAATTGTATTTCTGAATTGCGTGCTTGGTTGAAACAAAACTTTCTTAAATAAAATGATGACAATGGATAATCACATAATTAAAATCACTTCCACTTTATCTTTTTATGTACGCAACATTCTTAGCGTTAGAAAATACACTGCTGCCAAACAACTTGTCCATTTATTTGTCACCTCCCGTCTCGACATGGGGAACTCCTTGTTATATGGACTTCCACAAAAGCATTTACACCTGCTTCAATTAATTCAAAATGCAGCTGTACGCGTTATCAAAAAATCCCCAAAATATGCATATATCCAACATACTGAAGGATTTACACTGGCTTCCTTTAGCACAACGTATTATAAATAAAATGTTATTGATAGAGTTTAAATTTAAAAATCATTTGATTCCGGACTACATTGCCGATATGCCAACTTGGTATGCTCCCAAACGTAACTTGCGTTCCAGTGACAAAACTCCTTGTGCATCAGCCCAAATCTCAACTCTTGGGGAGACAAAGCTTTCTCTGTTGCTGCTTCACGCTTGTGGAACAATCTGCGAATCGGTTAGATCTTGTGAGTTTATTAACATTTTCAATATGTCTCTTAAATCACATCTGCCAAAAAAAGCCTATCCGACATTAGATGGTAAGTAGAAAGTAAATGGGTATTTGTAAGCAAATGTCAAGGAAACTCCTGCTGGAAAACTGAAATAAACAGGTAAGTTCACAGAAATGGGGAAAAAATAATAATTGAAATATAAAAATAAAAGGAAAAGAAAATGATAAGGAAAAACAAATGATAAGAAAACATAAGAAAGTAAAGAAACGAAAATGAAAAGGAAACATAAGAAAGTTAAAGACGGAAATTGAAAATGAACCTCAGAAAGAAAAGGGAAAGAAAAAATATAAGGAAACATAGGAAAGTTAAGGAAAGAAAATGATTAGAAAACATAAGAAAGAAAATAATAAGGAAACATCAGAAAGTAGAGAAACGAAAATTAAAAGGAAACATAAGAAAGAAAAAGAAAGAAAATGATAAGGAACCATGAGAAAGAAAAGGAACAGGAAATGAAAAGGATACACGAGAAAATAAAGGAACGAAAATGATAAGGAAACATAAGAAAGTTAAGGAAAAGGAAATGAAAAAGTAATATAAAAAGTAAAGGAACGAACATGAAAAGGGAACATAAGAAAGATAAGGGACAGTAATATGAAAAGGAGAAGTAAGAAAAAAATGAAAGGAAAATGAAACATAAGAATGAAAAGGAAGGAAAATGAAAAGGCAACAAAAGAAAGAAAATGGAATGAAAATTATAAAAGCGAAACATAAGAAGGAAAAAGAAACAAAAGAAAGAAAAGGAAAGAATTGTAAGAAAGGAATGAAAAGAAAATATTTTGGAAAATAAAATGAAATGATTAGACAAATAAAGATAAGATAGTTTAATAAAATGGTAAAATGAGAAGATAAGTGGTATAAAATGATAATACTTGCGTTACTTTTTCGTGTGATGTCTGTGGCTCTTGTTTGTTCTCTCCTGTTGTTTTTTTTTTAGACACTGCGCCTTGTGCACCTATTTTGGTGGAGATGTTTTGCGCTATAAAAGTCGCTATTATTATTATATTATTATTAAAGCATTTTCATGAAAAAAATTAATGAAAACATTTTATCGTATTAAGGTAGACGTACAGTGACGTACCGATTCATAATATTTTTTGTGGTGATGAATGTATAATCTATTATTAAAAACACCCGAAAAGTTAAATATATATATATTTTTATTCCTAAATTAAAAATTGTGATGAATTCTCAATTTATAAAAGTAAATAATATTGTAACAAATCATATTCACAATGTCAAACAATAACAGAAGATAACAGTTCAATTAAATAAATTTGGTTTGTTGCTATTATGCATTAATTATTAACTGTTAAAAAAGTTTGCTATTAAAATATATATCTAGAAAAAAAAATGAAAACAGTTATATATACAATGATAATTAAAAAAACAGAGAACAGAAATTTGCACCATTTAAATTCAAGTCCATGTCAACGCTGATGTGTCTCGAGCGTTGTATTGCGCTTTAGATGCCTTACCGTTATGGATGGTAAATATTTTCAGCCTACAAAAACTAGGATTTATATTGTAGGAACATTAGGTTTGATGATATATGTCAGTGCCCTACCATTCGTTGGGATTGGTAGCTATGAGATATTATCTAATGAACCTGTCATTCATTACAAACACATTTATGTTCCAAGTGATCCTGCCATTTACACAGTTCATTTTGCCCTATATAAATTCTGTGGTAATTATCGGCGCCGCTTGAATTATCAAAGTAATTTTCGAAATTTACGTTATCTCATAAGTGAACACTGCTGCTAGTATAAATCAAACACCATAACTCAGGAACCAAGAGATGAAGAGGCAAACTAACATCAGTAAAACAGTAACGGTGATTATCATTGTATTCGCAATATGCTGGGTTCCTTGGCTTTTAAGTCTGTATTAGATTGATATTTTCTTTATAAGTAATTTAATTGTTTATCCTTATAAGTAATTTAATTATTTATCCTAAGACGTTGTAACTCATGTATGATGTGGACACAATTAAGTAATATGCATTAACTGGCTCAGACCACCACTATTCACTTGACGTAATGTTCCCAGAACGTCGACGAAATCGTAAATACAATTTGGAACGCTTATCTTATGTTGTGGCTATATAGAGATTTGGCGAAACACACAAACACGACCTCGAGTTAAAACACGACTCAAAGCTGCAATTCTTAGTGTGGGAATATTATTTAATACTAAAGCTTACCTATTATATTTACGCAGCTAAACATTGTAATTATTATTATTATCTGGCCAAAATAAAAATAATAAAATGTGTTGTGTCAATTAACTATCCCCAACATGTACATGTATAAATTTCTACAACAAAGATGGCCGTGCAAGATTACGCTCGACCATCTTCATAAACTTCTACCTACCCAAGTCACACCTATTATACTCCAATGTTCCGCACCCACATTTAGTATAACATGAGGTGGCTCTCCGTGATTTTACCATACGTCTCGTCTAGTAACCACCAACTGCATTTTTCAATCCCATCTTTTCCCATTACCACCTAAATGCTTTATGTTCCTTTATGCATTGTCACACACCTCACTCTAGTTGCGTTGCCTCTTTTATTTTATCTGATGACACTCACAACAATGTGGTGCTGTCTTCCAGACTATGGGTTAAAAAAAGTAATATAGAAATACTAATACATGGGTTCATTGGTTAAGTTTGTACTTCTTTGAATAGTGACCCATGTAAGGCCCCATAAAAAATATTATTAGTTTATCACCCTATCAAAGAATAAAAACTGATGAGGAGGGAGGTTTTTTTTTTGGTTTTTTTTTTTGCTAATCCCGCCCCAATTTTACCGATGATCACAAGTAAATCAATGGTTAGGGACACGTATATAAAAAGTCATAAGAATGGAATCAAATTTATATTTAAAAATATGTTTTTGTTGTACCAGTAAACATATTTGCAAGAAACCCTGAGCTTTTCAAGTGAAAAAAGGTGGAAAAGGACCGTTTGAAATAAAAATATATGTTGATTGACAAAAAAAAAAAAAAAAAAAAAAAAAAAAAATCTGATTTTCCCCAAAACTGATGAGGGAGCGGGTGATAAACTAATAACTTTTTTTTATGGGGCCTAACGTCTCATCGGCCGCTAGTTTTATCTACTAGTGCTTTAGATTTTGGAACATTATTGGTTATTGGTGCTATGATGACTGCTAAGCTGCGTGACAAGTTGTATGAAAGGGATCCAAAAAATATAGGCCTATTATCGGTCAGAGTGGGTACTTTCCTTATGAACCTTCGGTGTGCCATATATTCTGGTATAAATTCAGCTGTGGGAAATAGGCCAGTAAAACTGGATTGTCATTTGGACTTTAATAATGTTCTCATTAATATCAAATAGCTGCATACGAACATCCAATGAAAGCCTTTAGCCACATAATGGGAAAGTTATTAAAAAGAGAACTTAAATGCATTCGTCAGAGAAGATTACCTGAATCGCAAGTCATCCGAGTGCCTTTTAGTTTGATTAAATTGGAAACATTCAAGGTCGCACACTTAAAAAAGAAAACAAGAATGTTATTCATTATTGAACAGATGAAATTTAAATGGCCTCATCCATTGATTCAATGAGCCATAAAAAATGTAGACAATCAACAAGGTTAGGAGTGTCAACACAATTTTTAACTAACATATTTTTAATTTATACTCTAATGAAGTGAAATCAAGCACACTATATCAATTTGGTAATTCAAATCTTACGGAAATTACATCTCAACATACACTATATATACAATTAAAGAATTGGGAGTGTGTTTACTAGGAATGAAATTGATACCTAGGTCTATTTATATGCAACGCCAAAAGGACAAATTACAAGTGGCGCAGTGCAAAAGTCAAGTGGCACAGTGCAAAACGAAAGTGGCACAGTGCAAAACGAAAGTGGCGCAGTACAAAACGAAAGTGGCGCAGTGCAAATCCAAATGCGTGTGCTGCTACTTGAATTTTGCACTGCGCCACTTTAGTTTTGCACTGCGCCACTTTACTTTTGCACTGTGCCACTTGACTTTTGCACTGCGATTGTAGTTTGTCAATTTTGGCGTGATATCGCGAAAAGGACAAACAACAATCGCAGTGCAAAACGAAAGTGGCGCAGTGCATAACTAAAGTGGCGCAGTGCAAAACGGAAGTGGAACAGTGCAAATCCAAATGCGTGTTCTGCTACTTGAATTTTGCACTGTGCCACTTGACATCTGCACTGCGCCACTTGACTTTTGCACTGCGCCACTTGACTTTTGCACTGCGCCACTTGACTTTAGGCGATATTGTATGGAACGCCAATTTTTGCATCAAAATTAAACTAAATAAAATAAATGAATAAAAAAATCAAGAACACATAATTCAATTTTTCATAACAATTTCACAGCAAAACAACAACAGCACCAAAATTTGGGACTAAAACACAAATAGGAACGTTATGATCATAGGCATACTTGTCGTAGATACCGTAACCTAGGCTTATCTATTCTATTCATCGTTACTACCGCTAATAAAGGCATATAGCACAGTTGTCAGCCATGGCTACTAGAGACAGATTAGAAGCTTTGGTAGTGATGGGTTATACAAATAAACAAATTGCTGAAGAAATGGAGGAAGCGTAAGCACCATAAAAAGCCTCCGGCGTAATTTCCGATTAAGAAAGAGTGACCTTTCGAGTGATATCAGCGGTAAGTTTTGAAAAAAAAAATCTGTTGCGTTTTGTTTCTACATCATTGCTAGGCTGGTCGGGGTAGACTACTACTATGCTAGGGTCGACGCAACCGACGGGGTAACTAGTTAGGAAGATCGATTCAATAACATGCATTTTCACATTGTATTATTACAGCTCAGATTGACATTTTCATCATTTAAATTTATTATAATTACACCAATAATATATACAGTAATACTTTTTTTTGGCAAATCAAAAATTAAAGGACACAACAGATTTATTTTTTAACTCAAGTAGATTTCTTCCTCTTTTTCCTGTTTACATTTTGACAGAATGTAACTATACGGTTTTTAAAGATTTTTTTAAACATTTTTCATAAATACAATTTCAATATTTAAATGAATATGATATTAGTTTTATTGTGGTCTTAGTGTGCGACAGCGATTTCTGATATTTATATATTGAAAAATAAATACTGTTTAGGCATTTTAATTATTCATATATTACTGTGGCCTTTAATAATAATATAATGATAATAATAATAATAATAATAATAATAATAATAATAATAATAATAATAATAATAATAATAATATCAAGTTTATTCTATAGACATAGACATTTAATGACTAAGGTGAATGGACACAAGGCTATACGTGCGATACTGTACCAACACTCATAATATCACATCCTCATTAAATTCATTAGTATTAAATATTAAACCTGTGTATTTCAGTATCCAATTGTTGATGTAGATGATTGAGGAATTGGATCCTAATTAATTGCATGTGTAAATGGTGATTTAAAAAAGAGATAAAACATACTACTAAAGTGGGATTTAATTTCCAGAAGAACATTCAATAAAAGAAAAAAAAATAATTCTCTTGGGCTACACTATACTTTTGCGAATGTGTATGTAATCATTGTTTTAGTTTATCTTTGCCTAAATATAGTTTGAGGGGTGGCAAAAGATATTGAATAATAATAATAATAATAATAATAATAATAATAATAATAATAATAATAATAATAATAATAATAATAATATAGGCCTACCTAGTAAAAATTAGTTAATTTCCATTTTAATGCCAAATTGGCATACAATATCGCCTAAAGTCAAGCGGCACAGTACAAAAGTCAAGTGGCGCAGTGCAAAAGTCAAGTGGCGCAGTGCAAAACTAAAGTGGCGCAGTGCAAACTCAAAATGCGTGTGCCACCATATTAGTTTTGCACTGCGCCACCTTAGTTTTGCATTGCGCCACTTTAGTTTTGCACTGTGCCACTTGACTTTTGCACTGCGATTGTAGTTTGTCCTTTTGGCACGATATCGCGAAAAGGACAAACTAAAATCGCAGTGCAAAAGTCAAGTAGCACAGGCCACTTTAGTTTTGCACTGCACCACTTTAGTTTTTCACTGCGCCACTTGACTTTTGCACTGCGACTGACCTTTGCACAGCGCCACTTGGATTTTGTCCTTTTGGCGTTCCATATATTTATACGCTTAAAAAATATAGTGGAAGTACGGGCGTAATGGGTAACATTTTTTAATGCAACGCAGCTCTTAAATGTTAAATTTGGTCAATGATAAAACACTAATGTTCACATACTACCTGCGTGCAGTTGCATAAACGATGTAATGAAAAATTGATTCCCACATTAACTTGAAAATTATTATTGATGGGATTGGTTATAGTATAAATGATGAGAGAGAGGGTATATATTGTGTTTCTTACTGAGCGTTAGGCCAAAAAAAAAAACAACTTGTTTTTATTTGGTTCTTTTTAGATAATAAACAATGTTTTAAATATGATAATAATAAAATACTATGAAGAAAAATAATAGGTTACGACCTACGTTTCAATTGGCAGATGTTTTAGGCCTAGCATACTGTAAGTACTACCTAACTAGGCCTAGACCTAGGCCTGTTGTAGTAAGTATGGCTAGGAATACCTGCCCCTCCAGCAGTTATCCTACGGGAACCACAATGCTTATTAAAATAAATATTGTACAAACAAATCTTTTATGTAAAATTTAGTGTCTGTTATAGCCTTTGTAAAAGATTTGGCTTGGCACCAATGCAGTTGAAATCTCTAGGCCTAAGAAGCCTACACATTAGGGCCTAGGGCTAGCTAGGCCAGCAAAAAAAAAAATCCTTTCCTTCCTTTCTTTCATGTTGCGTGGTAGTAAAAAAGGGAAAAAAGTGAAAAAGAAAAAGAAAAAAAAAACAAGTTATGAGCCCTTGAAGCTTTTTTCATGTATTTTTTAAGATGTGTCACTCATAAGCCAGTATTGGCTGGTCTTATTGTATTATAAGAGTGTGACGTTAATAAAGACAAAACTAAACTAAACTAAACTACGTACACCTAGTCCTATTATCTTTCAACAATATTTTATGTGTTTCTAAGAAAGAAAGGTGATTTTAAGACATAACCTTACAGCATTAGGCATTTACGAATCATCAACAATACAGATTCACAATCATCATACAGTATTGAACATTAAGCAAGGAAAAGATATGGATTAAAATATTACGTTCGAGTTTGATGACTGTGGTGACGATAACTGCCTCGTTATTGATACTTGCAAAAGCACAAAGAAGTGAATAACGTAATTCTTTTATTTAATTAACCTTTGGTTGATTTCATATATTCCCCTTTACGTACATTATTTATGTCATCATCAGGAATCTCATTCCTGAGGATATCTCATTCCTGATGATGACATTCCTGATGATGACATAATTAATGTCGAAATATTGAATCCCGACACGATGGCTTGCATTTCGGTATTTGAAGTATGTATTATACTATTATCTGAGATTAATCAGTGGACCTTTCGATCAATGTCTTGTAATTTTGTGGGATTCACAAATTACTTATTTCCACTAGAATCCCGTTCTATTTCTTCACTGATGTATATAATCATTTGTTTTATTCATTATTATTATTTTTGTCATTTATTAAACTTACAGTATCTTCATACTTACCTGTAAGGTTGAACAAATGTTGCATATCTAATGTATTTATTTTATTTTATTTTTGCTGTTTATTTGTATTATACTTTCAAAATTCTACTGAGCTTAGAGAGTGTTAATATCTACATCTTGGGTTCGAATGTTGATTTTATGTACGTTTTGGGTAACTTCCTTCTCAATACACATTTGTGTTTCGGTTTTATTTTCATAAAACTAATACTCTGTTAAAAACATTAAATTGTCGTCCGGCGTATTTGAAATATCTGGTCTAGGATGTTTTCTTTTGAATGGTCCTCATCCACACCCTACTTCGGATGGTCACCAAAGTGTAAACGTTTCTTCATCATTTCTCCATTGGGTTATACCTAACACTCCCTGTTATATTCAATTATGTCTGTGCAACCGTTATTTAGATGTAGAACGTCATGGTAAGTAACAATTTGTTGCATTAAATATATGATATGTGACATTCTTAATTGTATTTCAAATGGTAACTTAGAGTTTTAATTACGGTAAACGTTGTAAAGTGTAAAGATAATAAAAGTAATATAACAAATGTTTTAATAGAAAAAGAAATTATCTATTTAAGTTACAATCAACAAGATGTATAAAAATTTGTTTTATTATTTAAATTAAAAGTCAACAAATGGGTAGGTGAATAGAGTTGGTTTTAGATATAAGGGGTAATAATAATAATGATAATTTTGGCTTATATAGCGCATTATGCTAAAGCCTCAATGCGCTTAACAGTAAAAATAAAATTCGGGAAAAAAAATTAAGAAAAATACAAGCTAAAAAGGTGAGTTTTTAAAATCTAGATGTGTATAAGAGACAGTCCTAATACTGGGTATCCTCTTAACTATATGCCTACTGTTTCACTGTGTTAGTTATGCTTTTTAACAAACCAAGTCTAATGATGCGATTTAGGATGTGGAGTTGTAGTGAGAAAAATCATGTTGTTACAGGAATTAAACCCAGGACCATGTGATTAGAAGGCAAGCAACTTAACCACCAATATATTCCACTCCACTCCAAGTTAAAGTATTTTCATTAAAAAAAAATAATGAAATCATTTTATTGTAATAAAGTGACGTAAATTATAAACTGACGTACCGATTCATAATACAGTATTTCCGTGGTGATGAATGTATAATCTATTATTAAAAACACCTGAAAACTATATTAAAAGTATATTTTTCCTAAATAAAAAAAACTGTGATGAATTCTCAGTTCATAAAAAGTAAATAATGTTCTAACAAATCATATTCACAATGTCCTACAAAACAATAATAGAAGTAAACAGTTAAGTCAAATAATATATGTTCTTTGTTAATATGTGTTAATTATTAACTGTTAAATATAAGAGAGATGTATAAAACCAGTAGCCCTGTACATTAATATCTATTTTTTTTATTTGTATTTGTTAGTGAGCGTAGAGGAAATAAATATAGATTAACTTTTTTTAAATAGAATATTATTTTATCATTATCAATGAGATAGGATTTAAAACGTACAGCCTTAACAAACATTACAAGATCATTAAAAAAATAATTTTGTTCCTATAATGTAGTGTAGTTAAACTTTTATTGATGAATGAACCAAAAAAAAACATCGCAATTTTACCTGGACGTTTCTATCACAATCATTATGAACCTAGATCTAATTATGAAGCGCCGTTTCATGCACTGACACACTGGCTTACTGACCATTTTGTCGCCAAGAACCAGAGTATAAGTTGAAAACATGTTAGCCTGATACTATATATGCGTTAAATTGCAGTCCAATTCATCTATATTTTCATCATTAGTTTATTTCAATGTATAAAAAATAATAAAGTCTATTGGGGACAAAATTTTAAATATCGTATAAACCAGCAGAAGGAATAAAAAGTTTATATACATATAAACGTTTATTATAATAATATATGCCTATAATATTAATTAATTTCATAAATACTGTATGAAAACCATCAATGTACAAACATAATATATTGAAACATAAATTATCTCTTTTCTTCATATTTAATCTTTATAATGCATAAGTAATAATTAGGAAGAAAAATAAAATTGTAGTGTTAAAAAACAACTCTAGGCCTATTTTCCGTATGTCATACGATACCCAAATTAAATCATACTATTACATTGAACGTAATTCACCGAGCATTGCTGGTTCGTGGTAACGAAATAATTTCCTATGCCAGCCTAGTATTCTTATACTATACTACTACTCTATCACATAAAATATAACATAAGGGACTATAAAATTCATTATTACAAGTAAATACAGTTTTAGTACAGCAATCTCTATGTAGTTTCCTTAGCGAATTTTTCTTAAGGTTAGTAGATATCAGTTTCTTATTGTAAACCCTATCAAGAATTACATTAGTTACCTTAAGAGGAACATTTGTAAACAAAGATTCAACATCAAAAGATACAAATCGGTAACCTAAATTATATAAATTGTTTGGTATAGCTTTAATGCGGTCGGCAGTATCAAAAGAATCTTTAAGGACAAAATCATGAACCGTTAGAGGGCCTAATAAATTTGATAAGAACTAGCTACTGAATAATAACAAGTACCGGTCGTGTCAATAATAGGTCTTAGAGGTGGAATATTATCAAAATCTTTATGTAATTTAGGTAGTCCATGGGCTTTAGCAGGCATGGTTGATACTGGACGAATTTCTTTGTATTCAGTTTCAGTTAGTTCATTTCTATTAAATAGTGTCCGGAGGTAGGCTTGTAATTAGTTAAGTTGCGTGGTTAATGAACAGTTAGATAGTTTCTTAAACTTATAGTTGAATCAGAGAACAAGTTCGTCATAGATGTGATATAATCAGTTTTCTTCCTTATCGCAACACCATTTCCTTTATCAGGTTTAAGAATTACATATTTATTAATAAGATTTTTAAAGTATTAATACGTTTGGCATCACAATTTAAATTTCGGTTATCAAAGTCAAGAAAGTTTATGATGATCTGATTATATTTAATAGCCACATCACAAAACAATATGTTGCAGCATACCTTGAACTGTAAGACTGAATATTTATATACAAGATATAAAACTCCTAACTACAGTTCAAAAATTTACGAAGGAGAAAACATTACATTAAAAATATCCATAAGAACCAATTGCAAAAAAAAAAAATAAAAAAATAAAAATAAAATAAAAAATTATGTCACTAACATAAAAACCTAATAAACTTGGCTAAAAAATCTTGCACAGTGGGCTTCTACCAAAGACTGAACAGATTCTAGTCATAAAAATAAACTTTTTGGTAAATAGTATTTTGGTATCAATTCTTGCTAACGAAGTTGTGTGCAGTGGCACATGAATGTCTGCTCAAGGTATAGCCCCTAGTAAACCAAATTATTCTTGAATTTAGATGAATTTAAAGAAAACCCGTGATAATCTCATCTAGTTAAAGTCCTATTCCCGGCAAAATTTCGCTAAAAACAGATTTTTTTATAGAAAGGATGCATAAATTATGCATTACTCCAATTATTATAAATCATGGAAAAATATTGGCATACATTTTAGCTTTACGCAAAAGAATTAAAAAAATGGGAAATACAGACTATTTCTCATAGAATACTACCATTTTCTCATTTTCTCGAAAAAATTCTTCGTTACTAGGCAAATTTGGAGGTTGTAGATCGCATCCGCTGGAATACTCTCGCTTTTAAGTATACTCATGGAGGTATACTTTATACAGTCAATAAAGTGCGCCATCTCTAATGGGATTAGTTTTTGTACTTCCCATCTCGCACAATGTGGTCGTTCGATTAGGCCTGAGATATGTTTGTTTAAGTGTCAAAATCTCGGTCAGAATCAGTTTTTTTAACAAATTTGAAATAATTCCTATGAAATATTATATTTCACAAGTGTCAAGCAACGGAAAATATCATGTCGGCCGTTTTTATGTGTGATAACTGAACCTAAATCGAGGTAAGGCTAGGCCTAGCCTTGCAGTGTTGGATAGGATAATGTTTTCGGCGCCTACTACTATATTTCTTCGCACTACCAATCGCAAAATCAAACTTGAAAAATTCATCCGCATTTATTTTTTGTGTTCCACAATCAAATTTCAGTCTTATTTTACATTTTTTCATGCTTAGAAATGTCCAAATTTAGTTAAACTAGCAATTCCGTATTATATTTATAAATCTTTAAAACATTTTATTACAAAAATTAGATTTTTCTTAACAACTGAAATTTTGCCGGGAATGGGGCTTTAAGTTTAAATAAAATAGCACCAGACAGTAGTATTCCAAATGCTTGCCGTATTTCAATAGACAATGCATCCTTAACCCGTGCAATCTTTAATTGCATATTTGTTTTTATAGTTTACAATATATGACAAATCGTGTAAATATATATACAGTAGTCATTGTTATTTACATTGTAATCGATATCTATTCATTATGTTTTTTTTTTTAATTTTAATATCTTGCAATGTATTTATTCATGGAGGAATAAGCATTTCCAATCATCTAATTTACATTCTATTATTCACATGATTACATACGAAATGCATAATTTGGTCATTACTTCGAGTATAAACTTCTGTGTGCAGTTACATCAGTTTCAATCTGGCCCTCCTTATAAGAATTATTGTTTAAAACTAATTTTATTTCAAGTTAAATATTTAGTTTAGTTTGTTTTTTGAATTTTAATGTGTTGTATGGTTGCTAAGCTTAAGTTTATTTTCTTCTGTAAATGTTAATGTATTGTAATGAAATATTGATTTTCACATCAACTTGAAAGAGTTATAAATTTTGGCTAAAGAATCTTGTACGGACGGTCATATCAGGTTATCTTAAACCAGATTAAATGTATTGTAATGAAATATTGATTCCAATATCAACTTGAAAACTATTATTGATTGAATCGGTTATGGTACGACTGATGAGAGGCTATATTGCGTCGCTTACTGAGCTTTTGCTCAGTCTCAGTCTGTCTGGTAGTATACGTACAGCTAGTTCTGTCCTATATTTCAACAACATATACGTATTTCTGAGAAACAAGAGGGGATTATCATCAGCAACACAGATTCAACTTTCTTGCCTTTATACAATTGGAGTGAAATTAAGCAGAGAACTGTTTTGGAAAACAGTAGGCCGATTACACATTAAGCAACGATATGGATAAAAACTATACGTTCGAGTTTGAAGGTGACGGCGGTAACAATAACAGCCACAATATTTTAAGCGCCATCATTCTTGCTGCTGGATTCATAGCAAATTTGGTGGCTGTTGTTTTTCTGTACAAACACTTACAGAAGCACAAAGAAGCGAATCACATAATTCTTTTATTTACATTAATCATGGTTGACTTCATATGTATTGCCCTTTACATACTTCGTAGGATTTTGCGAAACTTTGTGTCATGTAATTTGTTTGGATTCACAAATTACTTATTTCCGCTAGCATCAGGGTCTATGTCTTCACTGATGTGTTTCGAGCGATGCATCTCTCTTTCGATGCCGTACCGTTACGGTAACTACTTTCAGCCCAAGAAAACTAAATTTTATGCTGTAGCCATATTAGGTTTGATGGTGTGTGTCAGTGCGCTACCATTCGTCGGAGTTGGTAGCTATGATAAAATATTTTTTGGACCTGTAAGTTTCTGCAAAAACTTCTATATTCCAAGTGATCCTGCCATTTACAATGTTCATTTTGCCCTATATAGTTTGTGTGGTTGGTCAATCGTTGTCATCGGCGCCGTTTCTAACATTAGAGTGGTTTACGCGATTTACGCTATGACAAAAATGCACGCAGCAGTAAATCTGAACCAAGCACCACAACTCAGAAACAAAGAAATAAAGAGGCAAACCAACATCGCTAAAACTGTGATTGCGATTTTCACTGGATTCACAATATGCTGGGTTCCTTGGCTTGTATGTCCGTATTATTTTTTCTTCTTTCATATCCTAATTCAGTTGTTAAACTCTGATAATGTTACAGACATATAAAACATAATACTTAGTCCAATAGCTTTCTATCATCAATTTTTATTATCATTTATTTTGTAATTTATTTATTAAACTTAATTTAATCTTATCTTCATATTCTGCATTAAATTTAAACAAATGGTGCTCATTTAATGTATTTTATCGCTGTTTATTTGTTATATACTTTAAAAATTGTACTGAGCATGGACAGTGTTATTGCTTAGGCCTACCTCTTGGGTTCGAAAGTTGATTTCATTTTTGTGTACGTTTTTGCTATATATCTTCAAGTTAAACTTGTTTTTAAATTTAATGTAATTTAAAGTACTGTAATTCCTGTGTTTTAGTTGTATGTTTCAGGATTATTAACTTTTTATAATACTAATACTGTTCTACAACACATTACATTGTAAGATAAAATTATTATGCCGCCAAATATATATTTTATTTTAGCAAACATTATTTGCCGAAGGAAACCAAAAACGGCGGTACCCTGACGACCATGGGCCTTCACATAACAACATTGCAGTTCATAGAATCGCAGCAATCACAAACCTATACAGAAATAAATTAAAGAGAGTACTATACAACTTAAAGATATAGTAAATGCATTATCAATGAATATTTCATGTATCTAATAACTATAACATATCTAAAATCTATAACAAAATCAATAAAACAAATAATTGTTAGAAAGATTATGAAGAATATAGGCCTATAATAAAGATAAAATAATAATTTATTGCATTTTACAACCATTAGAAGAACACCTCTCTACAATTAAAATATAACAAAGAAAGAAGTGAAGAATCAATAATAAGAAAAACAAGATAATAATTTATTGCATTAAATATAAACAGTTAGATAAATACATAATTTTATCAATCAAAAAACTGCTTCAACCGTCATTGACTTACTATGAGGACACTATATACAGTGTCACTTCATTAATGGCATGTTGTTTTTATTAATAATATATTTAATTTTTCAGGTGGTGTTGATAATTCTGAGAGCCGGAAAACTTGTCAACAATGATATTATCATTGTGACATCGCAAATGCTTTTGGCGAACCATTTAGTTGATCCGATTTCTTGGGTCTTGACCAGTCCAGGAATATATAAGGTCATAAGTACCAAGTTGCGTGTACTCTTACCCTGCTTTCAAAGGTCTTCAGTGTCTGTTGGTCCATTCGAGACGACTAATACACAAATAGCAATATGATCAAATATAACCATCACATTTGATATAAATTTAAACGTAGCAAAAGAAGAAAGTCTGATCAGA